>NW_026539185.1:107952-245474 GCF_027791375.1 Indicator indicator
CCCCCATGCTTTTCTTTGTCTCTGTGCGGCTTGTAAAGCAGCTTTTTTCCACCTGCTTAGACATGGCTGTAACTGGTGACAGGAAAGAGCTAGGCCAGAATTGCAAGCTCCATTTAGTCTCTCTCCTCAAAATACACTAATTGGCAAAAGAAATTTGGTGCTAGGATGTTCCCTTGATGTGTTAGCCCCCATGCTTTTCTTTGTCTCTGTGCGGCTTGTAAAGCAGCTTTTTTCCACCTGCTTAGACATGGCTGTAACTGGTGACAGGAAAGAGCTAGGCCAGAATTGCAAGCTCCATTTAGTCTCTCTCCTCAAAATACACTAATTGGCAAAAGAAATTTGGTGCTAGGATGTTCCCTTGATGTGTTAGCCCCCATGCTTTTCTTTGTCTCTGTGCGGCTTGTAAAGCAGCTTTTTTCCACCTGCTTAGACATGGCTGTAACTGGTGACAGGAAAGAGCTAGGCCAGAATTGCAAGCTCCATTTAGTCTCTCTCCTCAAAATACACTAATTGGCAAAAGAAATTTGGTGCTAGGATGTTCCCTTGATGTGTTAGCCCCCATGCTTTTCTTTGTCTCTGTGCGGCTTGTAAAGCAGCTTTTTTCCACCTGCTTAGACATGGCTGTAACTGGTGACAGGAAAGAGCTAGGCCAGAATTGCAAGCTCCATTTAGTCTCTCTCCTCAAAATACACTAATTGGCAAAAGAAATTTGGTGCTAGGATGTTCCCTTGATGTGTTAGCCCCCATGCTTTTCTTTGTCTCTGTGCGGCTTGTAAAGCAGCTTTTTTCCACCTGCTTAGACATGGCTGTAACTGGTGACAGGAAAGAGCTAGGCCAGAATTGCAAGCTCCATTTAGTCTCTCTCCTCAAAATACACTAATTGGCAAAAGAAATTTGGTGCTAGGATGTTCCCTTGATGTGTTAGCCCCCATGCTTTTCTTTGTCTCTGTGCGGCTTGTAAAGCAGCTTTTTTCCACCTGCTTAGACATGGCTGTAACTGGTGACAGGAAAGAGCTAGGCCAGAATTGCAAGCTCCATTTAGTCTCTCTCCTCAAAATACACTAATTGGCAAAAGAAATTTGGTGCTAGGATGTTCCCTTGATGTGTTAGCCCCCATGCTTTTCTTTGTCTCTGTGCGGCTTGTAAAGCAGCTTTTTTCCACCTGCTTAGACATGGCTGTAACTGGTGACAGGAAAGAGCTAGGCCAGAATTACAAGCTCCATTTAGTCTCTCTCCTCAAAATACACTAATTGGCAAAAGAAATTTGGTGCTAGGATGTTCCCTTGATGTGTTAGCCCCCATGCTTTTCTTTGTCTCTGTGCGGCTTGTAAAGCAGCTTTTTTCCACCTGCTTAGACATGGCTGTAACTGGTGACAGGAAAGAGCTAGGCCAGAATTGCAAGATCCATTTAGTCTCTCTCCTCAAAATACACTAATTGGCAAAAGAAATTTGGTGCTAGGATGTTCCCTTGATGTGTTAGCCCCCATGCTTTTCTTTGTCTCTGTGCGGCTTGTAAAGCAGCTTTTTTCCACCTGCTTAGACATGGCTGTAACTGGTGACAGGAAAGAGCTAGGCCAGAATTGCAAGCTCCATTTAGTCTCTCTCCTCAAAATACACTAATTGGCAAAAGAAATTTGGTGCTAGGATGTTCCCTTGATGTGTTAGCCCCCATGCTTTTCTTTGTCTCTGTGCGGCTTGTAAAGCAGCTTTTTTCCACCTGCTTAGACATGGCTGTAACTGGTGACAGGAAAGAGCTAGGCCAGAATTGCAAGCTCCATTTAGTCTCTCTCCTCAAAATACACTAATTGGCAAAAGAAATTTGGTGCTAGGATGTTCCCTTGATGTGTTAGCCCCCATGCTTTTCTTTGTCTCTGTGCGGCTTGTAAAGCAGCTTTTTTCCACCTTCTTAGACATGGCTGTAACTGGTGACAGGAAAGAGCTAGGCCAGAATTGCAAGCTCCATTTAGTCTCTCTCCTCAAAATACACTAATTGGCAAAAGAAATTTGGTGCTAGGATGTTCCCTTGATGTGTTAGCCCCCATGCTTTTCTTTGTCTCTGTGCGGCTTGTAAAGCAGCTTTTTTCCACCTGCTTAGACATGGCTGTAACTGGTGACAGGAAAGAGCTAGGCCAGAATTGCAAGCTCCATTTAGTCTCTCTCCTCAAAATACACTAATTGGCAAAAGAAATTTGGTGCTAGGATGTTCCCTTGATGTGTTAGCCCCCATGCTTTTCTTTGTCTCTGTGCGGCTTGTAAAGCAGCTTTTTTCCACCTGCTTAGACATGGCTGTAACTGGTGACAGGAAAGAGCTAGGCCAGAATTGCAAGCTCCATTTAGTCTCTCTCCTCAAAATACACTAATTGGCAAAAGAAATTTGGTGCTAGGATGTTCCCTTGATGTGTTAGCCCCCATGCTTTTCTTTGTCTCTGTGCGGCTTGTAAAGCAGCTTTTTTCCACCTGCTTAGACATGGCTGTAACTGGTGACAGGAAAGAGCTAGGCCAGAATTGCAAGCTCCATTTAGTCTCTCTCCTCAAAATACACTAATTGGCAAAAGAAATTTGGTGCTAGGATGTTCCCTTGATGTGTTAGCCCCCATGCTTTTCTTTGTCTCTGTGCGGCATAAAAAGCAACTTTTATCCACCTGCTTAGACATGGCTGTAACTGGTGACAGGAAAGAGCTAGGCCAGAATTGCAAGCTCCATTTAGTCTCTCTCCTCAAAATACACTAACTGGCAAAAGAAATTTGGTGCTAGGATGTTCCCTTGATGTGTTAGCCCCCATGCTTTTCTTTGTCTCTGTGCGGCTTGTAAAGCAGCTTTTTTCCACCTGCTTAGACATGGCTGTAACTGGTGACAGGAAAGAGCTAGGCCAGAATTGCAAGCTCCATTTAGTCTCTCTCCTCAAAATACACTAATTGGCAAAAGAAATTTGGTGCTAGGATGTTCCCTTGATGTGTTAGCCCCCATGCTTTTCTTTGTCTCTGTGCGGCTTGTAAAGCAGCTTTTTTCCACCTGCTTAGACATGGCTGTAACTGGTGACAGGAAAGAGCTAGGCCAGAATTGCAAGCTCCATTTAGTCTCTCTCCTCAAAATACACTAATTGGCAAAAGAAATTTGGTGCTAGGATGTTCCCTTGATGTGTTAGCCCCCATGCTTTTCTTTGTCTCTGTGCGGCTTGTAAAGCAGCTTTTTTCCACCTGCTTAGACATGGCTGTAACTGGTGACAGGAAAGAGCTAGGCCAGAATTGCAAGCTCCATTTAGTCTCTCTCCTCAAAATACACTAATTGGCAAAAGAAATTTGGTGCTAGGATGTTCCCTTGATGTGTTAGCCCCCATGCTTTTCTTTGTCTCTGTGCGGCTTGTAAATCAGCTTTTTTCCACATGCTTAGACATGGCTGTAACTGGTGACAGGAAAGAGCTAGGCCAGAATTGCAAGCTCCATTTAGTCTCTCTCCTCAAAATACACTAATTGGCAAAAGAAATTTGGTGCTAGGATGTTCCCTTGATGTGTTAGCCCCCATGCTTTTCTTTGTCTCTGTGCGGCTTGTAAAGCAGCTTTTTTCCACCTGCTTAGACATGGCTGTAACTGGTGACAGGAAAGAGCTAGGCCAGAATTGCAAGCTCCATTTAGTCTCTCTCCTCAAAATACACTAACTGGCAAAAGAAATTTGGTGCTAGGATGTTCCCTTGATGTGTTAGCCCCCATGCTTTTCTTTGTCTCTGTGCGGCTTGTAAAGCAGCTTTTTTCCACCTGCTTAGACATGGCTGTAACTGGTGACAGGAAAGAGCTAGGCCAGAATTGCAAGCTCCATTTAGTCTCTCTCCTCAAAATACACTAACTGGCAAAAGAAATTTGGTGCTAGGATGTTCCCTTGATGTGTTAGCCCCCATGCTTTTCTTTGTCTCTGTGCGGCTTGTAAAGCAGCTTTTTTCCACCTGCTTAGACATGGCTGTAACTGGTGACAGGAAAGAGCTAGGCCAGAATTGCAAGCTCCATTTAGTCTCTCTCCTCAAAATACACTAATTGGCAAAAGAAATTTGGTGCTAGGATGTTCCCTTGATGTGTTAGCCCCCATGCTTTTCTTTGTCTCTGTGCGGCTTAAAAAGCAACTTTTTTCCACCTGCTTAGACATGGCTGTAACTGGTGACAGGAAAGAGCTAGGCCAGAATAGCAAGCTCCATTTAGTCTCTCTCCTCAAAATACACTAACTGGCAAAAGAAATTTGGTGCTAGGATGTTCCCTTGATGTGTTAGCCCCCATGCTTTTCTTTGTCTCTGTGCGGCTTGTAAAGCAGCTTTTTTCCACCTGCTTAGACATGGCTGTAACTGGTGACAGGAAAGAGCTAGGCCAAATTGCAAGCTCCATTTAGTCTCTCTCCTCAAAATACACTAATTGGCAAAAGAAATTTGGTGCTAGGATGTTCCCTTGATGTGTTAGCCCCCATGCTTTTCTTTGTCTCTGTGCGGCTTGTAAAGCAGCTTTTTTCCACCTGCTTAGACATGGCTGTAACTGGTGACAGGAAAGAGCTAGGCCAGAATTGCAAGCTCCATTTAGTCTCTCTCCTCAAAATACACTAATTGGCAAAAGAAATTTGGTGCTAGGATGTTCCCTTGATGTGTTAGCCCCCATGCTTTTCTTTGTCTCTGTGCGGCTTGTAAAGCAGCTTTTTTCCACCTGCTTAGACATGGCTGTAACTGGTGACAGGAAAGAGCTAGGCCAGAATTGCAAGCTCCATTTAGTCTCTCTCCTCAAAATACACTAATTGGCAAAAGAAATTTGGTGCTAGGATGTTCCCTTGATGTGTTAGCCCCCATGCTTTTCTTTGTCTCTGTGCGGCTTGTAAAGCAGCTTTTTTCCACCTGCTTAGACATGGCTGTAACTGGTGACAGGAAAGAGCTAGGCCAGAATTGCAAGCTCCATTTAGTCTCTCTCCTCAAAATACACTAATTGGCAAAAGAAATTTGGTGCTAGGATGTTCCCTTGATGTGTTAGCCCCCATGCTTTTCTTTGTCTCTGTGCGGCTTGTAAAGCAGCTTTTTTCCACCTGCTTAGACATGGCTGTAACTGGTGACAGGAAAGAGCTAGGCCAGAATTGCAAGCTCCATTTACTCTCTCTCCTCAAAATACACTATTTGGCAATAGATATTTGGTGCTAGGATGTTCCCTTGATGTGTTAGCCCCCATGCTTTTCTTTGTCTCTGTGCGGCTTGTAAAGCAGCTTTTTTCCACCTGCTTAGACATGGCTGTAACTGGTGACAGGAAAGAGCTAGGCCAGAATGCAAGCTCCATTTATTCTCTCTCCTCAAAATACACTAATTGGCAAAAGAAATTTGGTGCTAGGATGATTTGCCCTTTATGAGTTTAGCTCCCATGCTTTTCTTTGTCTCTGTGCGGCTTGTAAAGCACTTTTTTCCACCCTCCTTAGACATGGCTGTAACTGGTGACAGGAAAGAGCTAGGCCAGAATTGCAAGCTCCATTTAGTCTCTCCCCTCAAAATACACTAACTGGCAAAAGAAAGTTGGTGCTAGGGTATGAGTGACACAGAGCAATGATGTAAGCTGAGCAGGGAGCTAAGTGTTGCAGTGCCTGCTCCTGCATGTTGGCTATGAGACCTGGGGCTGCTAGTCCTGAGCAGAGCAGCCCCAGAGGAGATCTTGTTAGTGGTTATAAATACCTGAATGGCCTGTGGGGGGCAAGAGGCTGGGGCCAGACTCTGCTCAGTAGTGCTCAGAGACAGCACAAGGGGCAAGGGGCACAAACTGTCACCCAGGAGGTTGCATCTGAGCAGGAGGAGAAAGTTCTTTGTTATGAGGGTGCTGGAGGCCTGGAGCATGCTGCCCAGAGAGGTTGTGGAGTCTCTCCTGGAGACTTTGAACACATCTGAATTTTTTCCTGTGTGCCCTGCCCTGGGTGACCCTGCTCTGGCAGGGGAGTTGGATTTGATGATCTTTTGAGGTCATTTTCAACCCCCAGAACTCTGTGATTCTGATTATATGCTTCTATGTTGCACATTCCAGAACCAGTGGGTGAGATCAAGCCCACTACAGACCTGAACACCTCAGGCTACAGCAAACATCTTCCACAGGCAGCTGAGCTCTGAGGAATGGGCAGGGTTCAAGGGGAAAGAGGAGAAGAAAGGAATTAGATGGTGGATATCCTAACAGCAGCAGCTGAAGGGGTTCGCCCACTTCTGCTGTGAGATGAGACCTACACTGAGGATAAAGGGCAGGAACAGGGGGCCCACAGTCAGCCTGACTTTGGGCTTTGACATCACATCCCTGAACAGGGAACTTTCCGTCCCATTTGGATTGCGCCCCTGTGCCCAGAACTGAGGAAGCCACACTTTGTGTGCTGGGTTCAGTTTTGGGGCCCTCACTCCCAGAAGGACATTGAGGGCTGGAGCAAGTCCAGAGAAGGGCAACAAAGCTGGGGAAGGGTCTGGAGAAGAGGGCTGGGGAGGAGCAGATGAGGGAGCTGGGGGTGTTTGGTGTGGAGAAGAGGAGGCTGAGGGAGACCTCATTGCTCTCTACAGCTCCTGAGAGGAGGCTGGAGCCAGGTGGGGGTTGGGCTGTTCTCACATGCAGCAAGTGACAGGACAAGAGGAAGCAGCCTCAAGTTGTGCCAGGGGAGGTTCAGGTTGGAGATTAGGAACAATTCCTTCCCAGCAAGGGATCTCAGGCACTGCCCAGGGAGGTGGTGGAGTCCCCATCCCTGGAGGGGTTTCCAAGCTGTGTGGCTGTGGTACTAAGGGAGGTGGTTTGGTGGCAGTGGCTCAGCAGCACTGGTGGCTTTGTGAGGCTGAGGTTTGGGCTTGGTGATCTCAAAGGTCTCTTCCAATCTCAACAGTTCTATGAGTCTATGATTTGCCTCTTACAGTATTTGAAAGCTGCTGTCTCTGAGTGAAAGGCATAGCTGGAGCCTCAGAGGCTTTGTCTCTCGAACAATGCCATCTGAAATGGTTCTTTCCCCTGTCAGACTGCCTGGTAATCCTTATTCAGAGTGGCTGAAAGCAATTGGTGTCCTGGGACCTTATCTGGGGCAGTCTCCTGATTGCAGCTAGATAAGATAGCTGTTAATTAGTGCTCAGTGCTAAATCCTCCCTAAGACCCTTCCAACTGGCTGTCAGGGCACAGCACCACCAGGCCTGTGATGTATCACCTTTGTTAAAGCAGGGAGCAGGATGAGAGCAGGGGAACATGCTGGGAGGATCAATGCAATCGATCCCATGGTCTGTGCCCATTGTCCAGGGTTGTGATCAACAGCAGGAGAGGGAGGCAAAGCCCAGCACCTCACCCAGCACCTCACCCAGCACCTCGCCCAGCACCTCGCCCAGCACCTCGCCCAGCACCTCACCCAGCACCTCGCCCAGCACCTCACCCAGAACCTCACCCAGCACCTCCCCCTGCACCTCACCAGCACCTCGCCCAGCACCTGAAACAATTCACAGCTCTTTTGTGGCCAATTGATGAGAGTTGGATTCTAATTGAATCAGAGAACAGTTTGGGTTGAGGAAGGCCTCTGAGACCAACAGCCCAAACAGCAACCCAGCACCCCCAGGGCCCCCAAACCACGGCCCCAAGTGCCATGGCCACCCCTTTATGGAACACCTCCAGGCATGGAGACTCCACCACCTCCCTGGGCAGCCTCTGCCAATCCCTGACCACTCTTGCACCACAGAGATTTTTTCCTCCTCTCCAAACTAACACTCCCCTGGCACAATTTCAGGCCATTTCATCTTTCCCTATCATTAGTCACTCAGGAGATGAGGCCAACACCAGCCTTACTCCATCCTCCTCTCAGGGAGCTGCAGAGTGCAATGAGGTCTGCTCTCAGCCTGCTCTTTTCTAGGCTGCAGGTCAGTAAGGTGTGAATCAATTCTCTCAATTTATTCAGCTGCACTGAACAAAGCAGTGATGGATCTTAGGAGGGATCCTGTTTTGTGCAAGGTGCCCAAGAGTTCATCTGTCCCCAGTGCAACTAAGGCTTCTCCTTGCTCTTGGGAGGACAATTAGCCACTGATGGAGCTCGATGAAAGAGCAACTCTGAACAGCACAGGCAGCAGCCACAAGAGAGAAACCTTTGCAGAACATTTGCTCTGTTTCCAGAGTGTTTCCCCCAGGAGATGGAAACAGCTGCATCCTGAATTTGACAAAGCACAGCTACAGCCATCTGCGTTGTCCTTATACATTGTCATATCCCAGATCCCAGCAGGGTGGGGCTGAAGGGACCTCTGGAGCTCATCCAGTCCAAGCCCTGCTCCAGCAGGGCACCCACAGCAGCTTGCCCAGCAGCACAATGCCCAGGGGGGGTTGGAAGCTCTCCACACAAGGAGACTCCACAACCTCTCTGATCAGCCTGCTCCAGGCCTCCAGCACCCTCACAACAAACAACTTTCTCCTCCTGCTCAGATGAAACCTCCTGGGTTCCACTTTGTGCCCCTTGCCCCTTGTGCTGTCCCTGGGCACCACTGAGCAGAGTCTGGCCCCAGCCTCTTGCCCCCCACAGCTCCTTTAGCTCTTGCTGAGCATTGCTGAGATGCCCTCTGGGGCTGCTCTTCTGCAAGCTCTCAGCCCCAGGGCTCTCAGCCTTTGCTCCTCAGAGCTGCTCCAGGCCCCTCAGCAGCTTTGCAGCCTCCCCTGGACTCTCTCCAGCAGTTCCCTCTCCCTCTGGAACTGGGGAGCTCAGAACTGTCCCCAGGATTCATGTTCCTCATGTTGAGTTGGTCACCCATCACCTGTAGTGGTGCAGGGAGTTATTCCTCCCCAGGTGCATGACTTACCCTTGCTGAACTTCATGAGATTCCCCTCTGACCAGTTCTCCAGCCTGTCCTGGTCAGATTTTTCACCTAATTTCAAGTGGTTGTCTCCATTCCCAGTGCACACCAATAATTCACCTCTGTTTATTCACTTACAGCAACCCCTTTGTTGTAATTGTCAGCCTGTGAGGTTGTCATTCTCCCACACTCTAAAGCTATTTTCCCAGCAGTTCAAGGCATCTTCTGTCGGTCTCTATTGATGCTGCTTCAATATTCTTCAAAACATTTCATTAAGTTCCAATAAACTTTTGGAATGTGACAAAAGGGAATCAAAAGAGGATGAGGTGATTTCCAGCACCACACACAGAGTCATCATTGGTTCTCCTTACACAGAGTTAATTCTCAGCAACAAGCCTCCCAAAATCCTGGATTATTTTGACATGAGGGCAGAGTGGAATGATTGGAGAAAACAGAAATAAATGTGGTAAGTTGGATGAAAGGAGATGGAAAAAACAATGAGACAGTGCCCCACATGTCAGACATCTCTCAGCAGCCCAACAGCAGAGCAGCCTGCAGCTGGTTTTGTAACCCCTGAGCAGAGGTGCAAGGCTGGCATGGGACTCATGGAACTCTTCAGGCTAGAAGAGACCTTTGAGAGCATCCAGTCCAGTACTCACCCAGAGCCACCCATGCTGCTGAGCCACTGTCACCAAACCACAGCCCTCAGCACCACAGCCCTCAGCACCACAGCCCTCAGCACCACAGCCACACAGCTTGGAAACCCCTCCAGGGATGGGGACTCCACCACCTCCCTGGGCAGCCTGGGACACTGCCTGAGAACCCTTGCTGGGAAGGAATTGTTCCTATCTCCAACCTGAACCTCCCCTGGCACAACCTGAGGCATTTCCTCTCCTCCTGTCACTTGCTGCTTAATGCCTAAGGGAAAGATCCTGCCCCTGGACTGGGCACTGCTGAGGCTAAACCTTCAGCACTGGGTTCAGGTTTGGGCCTCTCCCTCCAGGAAGGACATTGAGGGCTGGAGCAGGTCCAGAGAAGGGCAACAATGCTGGAAAAGGGTCTGGAAAAGAGGGCTGGGGAGGAGCAGCTGAGGGAGCTGGGGGTGTTCAGTGTAGAGCAGAGGAGGCTGAGGGAGACCTCATTGCTCTCTACAGCTCCCTGAGAGGAGGCTGGAGCCAGGTGGGGGTTGGGCTGTTCTCACAACAGGACAAGAGGAACTGGCATCAGGTTGTGCCACGGGAGCTTTAGGTCGGACATGAGGCCCAGAAGGCCTGTCAAGGTCTGGCCCAGGCTGCCCAGGGCAGTGGTGGAGTCCCCATCCCTGGAGATGTTTCAAACCCTGGAGATGTGTTGCTGAGGGCCATGGCTTGGTGGTGTCCTGGCACTGATGGTTAATGGTTGGATTCAATGATCTCAAACTTCTCTTCCAATCCAAATGATTCCATGATCCTGAGATTCTAAGGCCTGTAAGCAGCTCCATGGCAGAAGTATTTCATCCCAAGGGGCTGGAGTCCAGTCTAGGTGGAGCCAGGCTGCTGCTGCAGCAGCTGGGTCAGAGCAGAGAGCACCCAGGCTGTGCTGGCAGAGTGGAAGCAACTGAGCTGTATTTCAGACCCCAGCAGGAACAACACACTCCTGGGAAAGAGAAACCTCAGTCCCAATGTCCTGATCCATGAGGCATTGTTCTCTCCTCACCCAGTGAGTCAATAACATGAAGCCTAATCCATCCAAGGCATTGATTTGCACTGACATTAGGCAATCTCTTGCTTAAGTGATGTTGAAAACAACAATTGGCTTCTCCCTGCACTCCAGATGTGTGAGTGCCCTTGAAAACACAACCTGGTTGCAGTCCATAGGCTCACAGACTGGTCTGGCTTGGAAGGGACCTTAAAGATCATCCAGTTCCAAGCCCCTGGCAGGGCAAGGGACATCCTTCATCACAGCAAATTGCTCAAAGACCTGTCCAGCCTCTTGAATGTCCCCAGGGATGGGGCATCCACAGTCTCTTGGGGCAACCTCTTCCAGCGTCTCACCACCCTCAGTGGAAAGAAATTCTTCCTCATCTCCAGTCTACATCTCTCTCTTTCCCAGTGTAAAACCATTGCCCATTGTCCTGTCACTGTACACCTTGCCAAGTTTTTCTTGGTCTTTCTTTTAAGCCCTCCTTACATGTTGAAAGGCCACCAGAAGGTCTCCCTGGAGCCTTCTCCTCTGCAGGCTGCCCAAGCCCAACTCTCTCAGCCTGGCTCCCAGCAGAGGGCTTCCAGCCCTGCCAGCATTGCTGTGGCCTCCTCTGGCCCTGCTCCACCAGGTCCCTGTCTGTGCTGAGGGCTCCAGAGCTGCCCCAGCACTGCAGGGGGGGTCTGAGCAGAGCACAGCAGAGGGGCAGAATCCCCTCCCTGCCCCTGCTGCCCACACTGCTGGGGCTGAGCCCAGGCCAGGCTGGGGCTGGGCTGGCAGTGCTCAGTGCTGGCTCATCTCCAGCTCTGCACCCCCAGCACCCCCAAGTCCTCCTCCTCAGGGCTGCTCTCCAGCCCTTCATCCCCAGCCTGGATTGATCCTGGGGACTGCCCCAACCTTGTTTCTCCTCATGAGACTGGCATAAGCAAACTCCTCCAGCCAGTCAGACTCCCAGTGGCTGTCACATCTTCTCCCAAATGACTCAACCCTGCAAATCTCTAGTTGTGGTTTTTTGTTTTGTTAAACCTTCACCAGCACAGCCAAAGTCCAAACCTTCCCAAGGAGTCCATACTGAGTAAGGAGTGCAACCTGAGAAAGTCACCCAGCTTCTTCCAATCCAGAAGCAAACCCATGCCAAAGCACATAGAGAAGGAAGATCCTGATTGAGGATGGCATCAAGCTGACCACTGCATTTCTACAACTGAGGAACAAGTTCCTGGGCCAAGGAGAAGCTCTACCAGGCTGCTCAGGGTTTCCTTGTTCAAAGTGACTGTGAAAGTTTGCTCTACAGGTCTGCAATCCCTTCCACATGGATCACTAATCAAGACTGATCATCAGAGCAGTGCAATACCCAGAAGGGTAATCAACAGTTCTGAGTGGTTGCACTCAGAGTCTTACCACCAGCAGCTGCTTTGGCATGAATCAGGCAGGAAACACCACAAGAGATGTGCACAGCCCAGGGGAGGAAATGTTCCAGAGTGAAAAATGTTCTTGGACTACCCCAGGAAAGCAGTTTCAGAACCTCAGCATCCCAGCAGGGTGGGAGGTGGAAAGAACCCCTGGAACTCATCCAGCCCAAGCCCTGCTCCAGCAGGGCACGCACAGCAGCTTGCCCAGGAGCACAATGCCCAGGGGGGGTTGGAAGCTCTCCACACAAGGAGACTCCACAACCTCTCTGGGCAGCCTGCTCCAGGCCTCCAGCACCCTCACAACAGAGAACTTTCTTCTGCTCAGATGGAACCTCCTGGGTTCCAGTTTGTGCCCCTTGCCCCTTGTGCTGTCCCTGTGCACCACTGAGCAGAGTCTGGCCCCAGCCTCTTGCCTCCCACAGCTCCTTTAGCTCTTGCTGAGCATTGCTGAGATGCCCTCTGGGGCTGCTCTTCTGCAGGCTCTCAGCCCCAGGGCTCTCAGCCTTTGCTCCTCACAGAGCTGCTCCAGGCCCCTCAGCAGCTTTGCAGCCTCCCCTGGACTCTCTCCAGCAGCTCCCTGTCCCTCTGGAACTGGGGAGCCCAGAACTGGACCCAGGACTCCTGATGTGGCTTCACGGGGACAGAGTAGAGATGGACAAGAGCTTACCTTGACCTTGTTCAGATGGAACCTCTAGGTTCCAGTTTGTGTCCACTGAACAGGAGGTTGTGGATGGTGCCCTTCCAGGTCCCACCACACTGTGATTCTGTGACCTCAACAGGCTCTAGGAAACACTTTCAGCCCCTGAACATCAGCAAGCCTGGCAGAGACTGGAGAGGAGGCTGCAGGGTGTGTGCCAGTACTGAACTGGTGTGACACTGTCTGGGACTGATGGATGCTGTCTGACACTGACTGCCCCCTGCCTGGAGGTGTTGAAGGCCAGGCTGGATGAGGCCTTCAGCAAGCTAGGCTGGTGGGAGGTGTCCCTGCCCATGGCAGGGGGCTGGAGCTGGATGAGTTTTAAGGTCCTTTAAGACCTTAAGACCCAAACTGTTCTGTGAATCTAAGATGTGTGTGAGGCAGGTTCTGCAGCTGCAGCAGGCCACATGCAGGTATCTGATCTGCTGAGAGCCATCTCCAGAGGCTCAAACAAAGCACAGGCTCCATGTGCATCTTGAGTGTTTGCCATGCCTGCAAGCTGAGGAGTTATTGATCATCAGACCTCTATTAATAGCTTCCTTTGATTCCATCTTAATGGCATCTCCCTGCACCATGCTGCTACACAAATTGAAAGCACTGGAAGGCAAATTCTCCATCAGAGAGCTGCTTGGATGCAAGGAGTCAAACAACCTCCTCTGTGGGGACAGGCTGGGAGAGTTGGGGCTGTTCAGCCTGCAGAAGAGAAGGCTCCAGGGAGACCTTAGAGCAGCCTTCCAGTACCTTAAGGGGCTACAGGAGAGCTGGGGAGGGACTTTGGACAAGGGCTGGGAGTGATAGGACGAGGGACAATGGACTTGAGCTGGGAGAGGGGAGATTGAGACTGGAGAGGAGGAAGAAATTGTTGAGAGTGAAGGTGGAGAGAGACTGGAACGGATTGCCCGGGGAGGCTGTGGCTGTCCCCTGCCTGGAGGAGTTGAAGGCCAGGATGGATGAGGCCTTGAGCAAGCTGTGCTGGTGGGAGGTGTCCCTGCCCATGGCAGGGGGTTGGAACTGGATGATCTTGAAGGTCCCTTCCAAACCAAACCTTTCTGTGAATCTGTGAACTCCACCCCAGCCAACAGCCATCACTGGTGACAGCCACACTGCAGAGCTGATCCTCAGCTGAGCTTAGCCAGCTAAGAAACTGATCACAGCCATCAGAGCTCCTCAGAGCTAAGGAAAATATTAATCCACTTTGATTAACAATAAGGATTTGCCTTAATTCTTGGTACCTGCTAAAAAATTTCCAGCCGTTTTTGCCTTGATTTCAATTCCTGCTCAATTGCAGCTTAAGGCATTAAGTATTGTTGTATATGATGTGATGTGATTAGAGCAGAGTGCACAGGGCTGGGGTTAATGGTCTTGCTTTGGCCATGTCACCAGTTAATGAGAGACCCTGGGGACACCATGGCTGTGCCACCCTTCCCCACACCATGCAGGTTCCAAACACCAGGCTGCCCATTAGTGAGGTGTCTGCCACAGCATCACAAGGGAAGGGTTGGAAGGGACCTCTGCAGGTCATCCATTCCAACCCCCCTGCCAGAGCAGGGGCAGCTAAAGCAGATCACACAGCCACAAGTCCAAGCAGGCCTTGAAAGCCTCCACAGATGAAGACCTCACAACCTCTGAGCAGCCTGCCCAAGGCTCGGCCTCCCACAAAGATCCTTCTCCTGTTGAGATGGAACTTCAAATGTTGCTGCAGAGCAGAAGACTCTAGGAGACCTTGGAGCTGCCACCCAGGACCTGAAGGCATCCTGCAAGAAGGCTGCAGAGGGACTTTCCCTGAAGGTGTCTAGGGACAGGCCAAGGGGGAATGGTTTGAAGCTGAGGCAGAGCAGGGTTAGAGTGGAGCTGAGGAAGAAGTTCTGCAGCACCAGGGTGGTGAGACTCTGGCACAGCCTGCCCTGGGAGGCTGTGGCTGCCTCCTCCCTGGGGCTGTTCAAGGCCAGGCTGGATGGAGACCTTGAGCAGCTGAGTCTAGCCGAGAGGTGTCCCTGGGCAGGGTGGGGAGGTTGGAGCAGATGAGCTCTGAGGTCCCTTCCAACCTGAGCCCTTCTATCACTTTATGATTCAAGTCCATTACCTCCTGTCCTGTCACTGGGCACCACTGAGAAGAGTCTGCCCCCATCTTCCTGACCCCCACCCCTTAGGTATTTGTAAGCATTCAATCTGCCACCTGCCTCTACCACTGTGCCTGCAGCTGTGCCCTTACCAGCTCCCATCATGAGAGGCTCTGAGCTCACACACCCTCACTGGTGTTTCCTCTCAGACCTACTGGGGGGCTGTGTACGCTGGGGAAGCCTGGGGAAGGGGCACACCATGTCAGACCCTGGGAGCATCTAAACATACCCCGTGGGCTCTGACAGGGCTTTATAAGCACCTTGCCCAGAGACACTTGCATCAGTTTTTTATTGGGGCAGCAGGGGCAGGGAGGGGATTCTGCCCCTCTGCTGTGCTCTGCTCAGACTTCCCCTGCAGTTCTGGGGCAGCTCTGGAGCCCTCAGCACAGACAGGGACCTGGTGGAGCAGGGCCAGAGGAGGCCACAGCAATACTGGCAGGACTGGAAGCCCTCTGCTGGGAGCCAGGCTGAGAGAGTTGGGCTTGGGCAGCCTGGTGAGGAGAAGGCTCCAGGGAGACCTTCTGGTGGCCTTGCAGTGCTTCAAGGGGACAGACTTCTGAGCAGGGCCTGTGGTGACAGGACAAGGGGGGATGGTTTGAAACTCAGAGAGGTAGATGAGAGTAGAGAAGGGAGAAATGTTTTCTCCTGAGGGTGGGGAGAGCCTGTCCCAGGCTGGCCAGAGAGGTGGGAGCTGCCCCATGGCTGGCACCAGTGCAGGTCAGGTTGTTTGGGGCTGTGGTTGGGGATGTCCCTGCTGGCTGCAGGGGTTGGACTGAAGGAGCTTTGAAGGTCCCTCCCCACCCAAACCAGGCTGGCATTCTGTGTTCTCTGATCTAGGTTACTGTGCCAAGGACACTGGAAGCAGTTTCCTTGCTTTCCAGAACCAGGCTCCCACAAGGAACTCAGGCTGGGACCTGCTGCCACATCTGCCCAAAGTGAAAAGCTCAACTTTCTGCACAAGACAGAGAGGAAGAGAAGTTGCAGGATGCCAAGGCACAGGGCAGGGACTTCCCCAGGGCAGTCAATAAGAAATGCTGAAGAGAGAGGTGTAAGGTTTGATCCTCCTGTGTTATTTCCTGCTTTGCTCTTGGCCTCTCCATCCACTGAAGGTTTCTTTTGTGGCCCTTTGCCCTCTTCTTGCAGCATGCAGAGCAGAGCTGAACAAGCATGTTTGGAGCAGCCCTTGAAGGATGGCCAGCTGAAAGCTGCTGAGGCTTTAGTGTCTGGATGAGGGCAACATCAGGAGTGGCATGGTCCAGGCCCTGGTCAGTGAAAGCAATTCCTGATGGAAGCTTACACTCCTCAGGCCCAGGTGATGACCCAAGACAGAGTGCAGGCACACCAGCTGCAGTGCAGAGCTGGGCCCATGCTGCCCTGACTTCATCACTGCTAGGATCCCTGTTGACTCCATCCATACCACACCAACAGGAGAAAGGTAAAGGCTAAGAGGAATCATCTCACTGTTCTGTGAGCTAGAGCAGGAGAATGAAATTGCTCCTTGGGTCCTGCCCTTGGTCTGTGTTCAGAGAGAGCATCTGAGCAGAGGCCTGGCTCAGCTCCCTGCCAGAGCTTCTCTGCTGTTGGTGCAGTGACAAATTCATTGACTCATAGAATTGCTGAGGTTGGAAGAGACCTTGAAAATTATTGAGTCCAACCAGCAGCCCAACCCCACCATGGCCACCAAATCCTGGCCCCAGGTGCCATGGCCACACCTTTCTGGAACACCTCCAGGGATGGGGACTCCACCACCTCCCTGGGCAGCCTCTGCCAATCCTGACCAATCTCATAGCAAAGAATTTTTTCCTCTTCTCCAGGCTAACCCTGCCCTGGCACAATTTCAGGTCATTTCCTCTCCTTCTATCACCTGAGACTAGAGAGCAATGAGGTCTTCCTTCATCTTCCTCCACCCTAAACACCCCCAGCTCCCTCAGCTGCTCCTCCCCAGCCCTCTTCTCCAGACACTTCCCCAGCTTTGTTGGCCTTCTCTGGACCTGCTCCAGCTACTCAGTGTCCTTGCTGGACTGAGAGGCCCAAAACTGAACCCAGCACTCAAGTTGTGGCCTCCCCAGTGCCCAGTCCAGGGGCACAATCCCTGCCCTGCTCCTGCTGCCCACCCCATTGCTGCTCCAGGCCAGGCTGCTGCTGCCCTTCTTGCCCACCTGGGCACTGCTGGCTCATCTTCAGCCACTGCTAATGAGCACTCCCAGGTCCTTTTCTCCCAAGCAGCTCTGTAGCCACTTTGCCCCAGTGGAGCATTCATGGGGTTGTTGTGCCCCAAGTGTCACATCCTGCAGTCAAGTGAGCTAAAACCTGAATCATTCACATCACCTGGGACCAAAATCAGGCTTCCCCCAAGTCCTCCTCCTGCTGCTGATCATTATAGTCTGGTCCATCTCCACTTTCTGCAATGTTAAGCAATGTTAAGCTGGTTATGCTTTGATAAAATCTACATCTAAATAGGAGTCTCCTCTGAAGGCAGAGGCCTTATGCTGATGCATGGAGCTGAAAGGAGATTGACAATTGGAGGATGTGAAATCTTTTGGGAAGCTCAAAAATATCCCTAAGTAGGTCATCTGAGTGACCCTGATCTGCACAGCTGAGGCAGGAGTAGCCTGGATTTGCTCAAACTCTTTGCTGAGGAGTAAATTTTTTTTTTGGGGGGGGCGGTTTATGGATTTATTTTTAGTAGTTAAATGTGACCTTTGTAGGAGATCCTATAACAAGAAGAACAATGAAGTGGCCAGGGTGAGTCACACCACATGCTTTGATGCAGAGATGATGAACACAGCATTTAACCTCTGGTCACTGCTGGGTGAAAGTATCTGCCATGCCATAGTCACTGTAGGGATCATGTCAAGACATCCAAAAATGAGGAATTTCTTGATGGCACCGAGTACTTCATGTCTTACAGATAGCTAATAATGAAAAGAAGGCTCTGGAGAGACCTTATGGTGGCTCTGCAGTACCTGAAAGGCCTCTACAAGAAAGCCAGGAAGAGACTTTTGCCAAGGGATGGGAGTGACAGGACAAGAAGGAATAGACTGAAACTTGAGGAGGGGAGATTGAGACTGGAGAGGAGGAAGAAATTTTTGAGAGTGAGGGTGGGGAGAGACTGGCACAGGTTGCCCATGGAGGCTGTGGCTGTCCCCTGCCTGGAGGTGTTCAAGGCCAGGCTGGATGAGGCCTTGAGCAGCCTGGGCTGGTGGGAGGTGTCCCTGCCCTTGGCAGGGGGTTGGAACTGGATGAGCTTTGAGGCCCCTTCTAGCTCAACCTGTTCTGTGATTCTATGGATTATTAACATCAGATTTCTTTAGGAATCCAAAGTAAAAGTTCAATTCTGGGCAAGGTCAAAGGTTCCCCACTGCCTTGTCAAGCCCAGCTCAAATATCAGCAGCTGCCAGCTAAGAGCTCCTCAAATCAATTCCAAAGCAAACATCTTTGCTTCTCACCTTCCCCCTTGCAACAAACAGAGTCTGGCCACCTAGGAGTGGAACTGAGATTTCCTTCTTCTATTCACAGAGCCACAGATTGCACTGGGCTGGAAAGGACCCTCCAGGATCATCTTGTCCAAGCCCCTGCAGGCAGCAAGGACACCTCCAACCAGAGCAGGCTGCCCAGGGACACAGAAAGGCTGATCTTGAATGTCCTCAGGGATGGAGCCTCCACCACCTCCCTGGGCAACCTGTTCCAGTGTCTCCCCAGCCTCACTGTGCAGAATTTCCTCCTGATGTCCAATCTAACTCTGCCCTGTTCCAGTTTCAAACCATTGTCCCTGGTCCTATCCCCACAGCCTTTCTGAGCAGTCCCTCCCCAGCCTGCCTGGAGGTCCATTTCAGGTACTGGAAGGCTGGTCTAAGGTCTCCCTGGAGCCTTCTCTTCTGCAGGCTGAACAGCCCCAACTCTCTCAGTCTCTAGCAGAGGTTCTCCAGCCCTCTGATTGTCTTTGTGGCCTCCTCTGGACTCTCTCCAGCAGCTCCATGTCTCTCTTGTGTTGTGTAGATACTTCAGGATACTTCCTACCCTCAACTCAAACCCCTGGATCAGAACTCCCAGTTCACACAGCTGTGGTAGAAGCTGCAGCTGATACTGGGAAGAGAAAGCTGTCTCTTCCTGAGAGCCCTGTCTCAGCACATCAATACCACATCCAGGCAGGCTGCTCTGGGAGTCAATCTGAGTTTCTCTGTGCATCATTTAGGTGAGCTGAACTCATCCGGGGTCCACGGGACACGAATCTCTGTTTGAATATTCTTCAGGCAAGGGATGAAATCTGTCAGAAGATATTTAGCAAAAGACATGTCTAATGATAAATGGGAAGGCTGCCCACAGGGCATGGAGGAGGCTTCCTCCCCTGCAAGGGGAGTGGCTCTCATTAAACCCCAGGTTCTAGCTCAGCTGGCAGAGGTAAGAAAGCTGCATGCAACACTGCCTGCACTCTCCAGCCTGGTCACAGATTCACAGAGTTCTTTGGGTTGGAAAAGCCCTCTGAGGTCACCCAGTCCAGCCACCAGCACAGCACAGCATGGCCACCAAACCATGGCCTAAGTTTCCATGGCCACCAAACCATGCCCCAAGGGGCCATGGCCACAGGTCTCTAGAACACCTCCAAGGATGGTGGTGCAGGAGTTCAGATGATGTCTCCACAGTGATCCCCAGCTCTCCCCTCTAGAAAACTTGTGCTGCACACAGGGCTCTGAGCAGCACATCTTCACCATCCTGCATTGTGACTGCCATGGAAGGGCCAGAGAGCAGCTCTCTACTGTGCAGAGCAGCAGGATGAGCTCCAGCTGGGATGGAGGAGATTCACACACTGTGCTCTGTGACAGCTCACCTGGAGCACTGCCTCCAGCAGGCTGCATGGGACTTGTGTGAGTTTCTGCAGCATGCCAGGATCCCAGCATGGTGGGGGTTGGAAGGGACCAGAGCAGGGTCACCCACAGCAGGTTGCACAGGACAGCATCCAGGCAGGTTTGGAATGACTCCAGAGATGGAGACTCCACCACCTCTCTGGGCAAAACCTTGGCATCCAAACTCAGTAGAGCTGGCAAGTGGCTGCCTGAGGGCTGATGCATTTTAGATGATGATGGCTCAAAGCCAATAGATCCTTCAATGTGTCCCTTCAGTAGAAGGTTGATGCACCCCCAGAGGCATGGGCACCATACTGCATGTGACAGGCAGGCAGCACTGCACAAGAAGCTTGGTAGCCTCTTGAGGGGAGAGCAGAGGGTACTTGGTGTGTCCATGCTGCTATTTGCTGAGACATCAGAACTTCACTAGGAGCTCTGAGGTGCTTTTGGGAGTCTCCTGTTCCTTCAGTCTCATTACTCAAGCTGATGACATGATTGATGCAGGAGACAAAGCCATGGAGTCAGGGAATCATACAATTGCTTTAGTTGGAAAAGACCTCCAGGAGTCCAACTCTAGACCTAAGACTACCATGGCCGTTAAACCACATCCCTAAGTGCTATCTTCAGGTCCTTTCCTAGTGGGCATGTTCCAGCCACTCTGCCCCAAGCCTGGAGCATCCATGGGGTTGTTGTGCCCCAAGTGCTTTTGGCTTTGTTAAACCTCATCCCACTGAGCTCATCCCATGGATCCAGCCTGGCCAGGTCCCTCTGCAGAGCCTTCCTGCCCTGCAGCAGATCAACTCTGCCACCCAACTTGGTGTCCTCTGCAAACTCAATTCACTTGTGCAGATCATTGCTAAGGATATTAAAGAGTCCTTCCACATCATTTAGATATCAGCTAAGGACCCAAGAGCTTCTGTGAACAGCCCATTTTGTGGTGGGAACATCAGTTCCAGGTGCAGTCAGCAAAGGTTGGGACTTGCCTCTGAACAACATTCAAGAAGTGATAGAAGAAAAGGTTGGGAGAGAGGAGCAAACTTCCAGTGCTACATCTTCAGAATGGCTCCAGAGCACTCTGACCTTCTGCTGTTGCAGCATCAACATTGGGGAAAAATTGACTGAAAGGGTTGTTGGGCACTGGAACTGGGTGAGCAGGGAGGTGGTGGAGGGGTTTCAAAGCTGTGCTTGGGGACATGGCTTAGTGGTGGACTTGCTAGAGTAGTTGAACTCTATGGTCTTGAAGGTCTTTTCCAACCTAAATCAAGACAGGATTCTGTGACTCCTCTGTGGCCTCTTCTTAATGACTTTTAAATAGTCCATCAATTATCTGGAAGATTTTGCCCTTCCAAGCCTTTACTTGGAGGGAAGCTGCTGATGTATTGATGTTTGTGAAGAGAATCCATTGCAGCAATCAATCAGTCTGTGAGAGGGACATTGAAGAGGACACCTGAGTCCCTCCCACTGCACAGAGCTGAAACTTCTGTCTCTTCAAGTGTCAGTGACATGATGCAGCCCTGTGCAGCTGACAGTGCAGAGTAGGGCTTCATCTGCTGGACAGCAGCTCTGTGGGGAAGGACCTTGGAGTCCTGGTGCACAGTAAATTATTCATGAGCCAGCAATGTGCCCTTGTGGCCAAGAGGCCAATGGTGTCCAGGGGTGCACTAACAAGAGTGTGGCCAGCAGGGCAAGGGAAGTTCTCCTCCCCATACACCCTGATGAGATCACATCTGAAGTACTGTGTCCAGTTCTGGGCTCTCCAGTTCAAGAGGGACAAGGAACTACTGGAGAGAATCCAACAGAGACTGTGAGGATGCTGAAGGGACTGGAACAGCTGTCTGAGGTGTCCTGCAATAGGACATGGAGCAATGGGCACAAACTGGAACCCAGGAGCTTCCACCTGAATAAGAGAAAAAGCTTCATTGGTGTGAGGGTGCTGGAGGCCTGGAGCAGGCTGCCCAGAGAGGTTGTGGAGTCTCCTTTGGTGGAGGCTTTCAAGACCCATCTGGATGCATTCCTGTGCCCTGCCCTGGGTGACCCTGTTCTGGCAGGGGGTTGGCCTGGATGATCTGCAGAGGTCCCTTACAACCCTACCATGCTGTGATTCTGGGAATTACAGAAATAAACATATTTGTGTAATTTTATATAAATCCATCCACAAGAAGGCTGCAGAGGGACTGTTCCCAAAGGCCTGCAGGGACAGGACCAGGGGCAATGGTTTGAAATGAGAGCAGAGCAGATTTAGACTGGATGTTAGGAACAAGTTCTGCACCGAGGCTGCTGGAGCACTGCAACAGGTTGCCCAGGGAGGTGGTTGAGGCTCCATCCCTGGAAATATTCAAGGTGAGGCTGGACAGGACTCCGAGCAACCTGATCTGGTGGAGGATGTCCCTGCTGAGTGCAGGGGGTTGGATGGATGACCTTAGGAGGTCCCTTCCAACCCAAACCATTCCATGATTCTGTGATCTTCAGATAACACAACCAAGACCTGCTGGCATCTTAGGTCCCCTTCTAATTTATCTCTGGAAGCACTGACAAAAGAGAACCTGCAAGGAGTGCTGAGGTGGTTCCTTTCACCCTTCCCTGCCATTCTTTTTCAACGTTTACCCTTAGGCTGCTTTCGTCTTCAAAGTGCAAGGTCAGAATGCAGACCAGGTCCCAGGTAATCAAATTGAGTCAGAAATCTGATTTTCATTTCTTTGCAGCTAGCAAGTGTCAGGCTTCTGTTCACCTGGGCCAGTCCTAACTAGAACACTCTGGCTGATTCCAACACTTTGGGAATCTCAGCACAGATTCATGGGATTGCTTGGGTTGGAAAAGGCTTCTGAGAGCATCCAGTCCAACCAGCAACCCAACCCCACCATGGCCACCAAACCCTGGCCCCAGGTGCAATGGCCACACCTTTCTGGAACACCTCCAGGGATGGGGACTCCACCCAGATCAGGGTGGAGGGACTTCCTGAGCAGCCTCTGCCAGTTCCTGACCAATCTCATAACAAACAAATTTTTCCTCCTCTCCAACCTAACCCTCCCCTGGCACAATTTCAGGTCATTTCCTCTCCTTCTCTCACCTGAGACTAGGGAGCAGAGCCCAACCCCCACCTGGCTGCAGCCTCCTCTCAGGGAGCTGTAGAGAGCAATGAGGTCTCCCTCAGCCTCCTCTTCTCCACACTAAACACCCCCAGCTCCCTCAGCTGCTCCTCCCCAGCCCTCTTCTCCAGACCCTTCCCCAGCTTGGTTGCCCTTCTCTGGACCTGCTCCAGCTCCTCAATGTCCTTCTTGGAGTGAGAGGCCCAAAACTGAACCCAGCACTCAAGTTGTGGCCTCCCCAGTGCCCAGTCTAGGAGCACCATCCCTGCCCTGCTCCTGCTGCCCACACCATTGCTGCTCCAGGCCAGGCTGCTGCTGCCCTTCTTGCCCACCTGGGCACTGCTGGCTCATCTCCAGCTGCTGGCACCCAGCACCCCCAGGTCCTTTTCTGCTGGGCAGTTTCCAGCCACTCTGCCCCAAGCCTGGAGCCTTCCTGGGGTTGTTGTGGCCCAAGGACAGGACTCAGCTCTTGGCTTTGTTGAACCTCCTCCCACTGAGCTCAGCCATGGATCCAGCCTGGCCAGGTCCCTCTGCTTCCTGCCCTCCAATTTGTTGTCATCTGATAAAGCCTTAAAGAGCACTGGTCCTAGCACCAAGCCCTAGAGAACACCACTTGTGAACTGCCACCACTGGATTCACCTCCATTCCCCAAAGGAATTGTACAGCAGACACTTTAACAACAGCAGAGGCTTGTGGGGCTTAGCCCTTCCCCACCCTGCCAGGGATGTCTCCATCTGCAATTGCATTGCACATATTTGCCTGAGTATGAAATCACTTGCTCCAACAAACCCCTGTTTTGGACAGACAGACTGCAGCAGGAGCCCATATCCGAGGATGTGACTTCATCACAGGACAAACTTCTTTGTTGTAAGGGTGCCTGAGGCCTGGAGCAGGCTGCCCAGAGAGGTTGTGGAGTCTCCTTGTGTGGAGAGCTTCCAACCCCCCCTGGGCATTGTGCTGCTGGGCAAGCTGCTGTGGGTGCCCTGCTGGAGCAGGGCTTGGACTGGGTGATCCCCAGAGGTCCCTTCCAAGCCCTCTCACTCTCTCTTTGGTAATGGCTCAGTAGCCAGCAGCTTTCTTACATCACTGACTGAAGGTGAGCTGCCTCAGAAGCTCTTTGGATGGGCAGTGTCTCCTGGAGCTAACCTTGTGCCTGCCTCACCACTGTGTCGATAGCTCTCACAAGTGCTGATTAGTCTTGCAAGTGAGGAGCAGTTCTAGCAGCAAACAGCAAATCGCTCACCACAATCTGCTGACTGTGGACCTGCTGGAAGAGTTGGGCATGTTCCCTGGAAAGCTCTTGCTGAATTCCAAACCCAGCCTGGTCAGTGGCAGATGTGACTTTCAGCTGGTTGGAACCAGCCTCTGGAGCTGCTGATAGGAAAGAAACCTAATTAACGGGAAGTTAGAAGAGAATGATAACAGCTGAAGCAGGATTTGTAAGGCGAGCTTTCACCCTTCCACCTCTGTGGTCATCTCAGAGAAATAAGCTCTTACTGGAGCAGGAGACATGATCCTGGCATTCCCAATGTTGCACTGGGATGCCAGCATTTGGAGCCTGCTACAAAGAAGCAGCTGATGGAACAGCTGCCAAAGTGCTGGGGAAATGTCTGCCCAAGGACTTTCAGCACCCCAAGAGCATCCAGGACCTCCTCAGATTCCAGCTGAGACGTCCTGCTCCCCAGAGGTGGCTGGGAATCATTGAACTAACATGAGAAGTGGAGGAGCCTCATGGAGTCATAAACCCTGCAGCTGTGGAGCTGCCAGCTGGGGAGCTGGGGAGAGAGCCAGCAGGCACCCAGCTTTACACCTCCCAAAGTCCTGTGGTGTTCCAAACCAGAGCAGAGGGGTTGGTGTCACCCTGCTAGTCACAGTCCTTGACAGAGGGCTGGTCATAGATTCATAAAGTCACAGAATGGATTGGGTTGGAAGTGACCTCAAAGCTCATCCAGCTCCAACCCCCTGCCATGGGCAGGGACACCTCCCACCAGCACAGCTTGCTCAAGGCCTCATCCAGCCTGGCCTGGAACACCTCCAGGGAGGGGACAGCCACAGCCTCCCTGGGCAACCTGTGCCAGTCTCTCCCCAGCTCTGTGATTGGTAGTGCTGACTGGCAGTGCTGCCAGCATCTCCAGGGCACCAAGCAGGAGCTGCTCCCAGCTTGCACTGTCTCTGCTGCTGAGAGCAGTGGAAGGCAGCACGCTGCAGCAGAGGAGCAGGACACCCTTTAGTGACAGGGCACTTCCCAGAGCTAGCCCTTCAGTGACTGTGTGCCTCACAGGGGGGAAGTGACCTCCAGCTGTTCTACTCTAAGGCTTTGTGAAGCTCCAGATCCTGTGCCAGATCTGGGAAGAAGGGCAGGAGGGTAAGAACTTCCCCCAGATTTTGTTGGGAGAAGCTAGGTGGCAAGGACAGAGGAGAGGGCTGAAGATCTGGCTGGTCTGAAAGACCTTCACAGGTCCTTGGACTGCAAGCAGGAACAATTATTCTTTTTTTTTTTTTTCCTGGATAAATCTAAATAAATAAATTCCAAGCAGTAGAGAATGACCCAAGGCTGTGTGAGAAGGAGGATCAACAGGAGCTTGTGCTAATAGTCTCCATCTCTGCTCTTTACTCTTGATGCATCTCTGACAGCAGGCACCAGGTCCTGTCTGTGCCTTGAGGGAGGGGATGGAAAACAGAATGTGTCGCAGAAGATTCTGTTAAGGGAAGGAAAGGACACAGCACCTTCTATAGGCATCTATGAGGTTAAGGGAACCTCTCTCCTGGCCATGTCCCTCACTGGGATGCTGAGTGACCACTCTGCCCTACTGAGGCCACCTCTGGAGTCCAGGGTCCAGTTCTGGGCTCCCCAGTTCCAGAGGGACAGGGAACTGCTGGAGTCCAGGGGAGGCTGCAAAGCTGCTGAGGGGCCTGGAGCAGCTCTGTGAGGAGCAAAGGCTGAGAGCCCTGGGGCTGAGAGCCTGCAGAAGAGCAGCCCCAGAGGGCATCTCAGCAATGCTCAGCAAGAGCTAAAGGAGCTGTGGGGGGCAAGAGGCTGGGGCCAGTCTCTGCTCAGTGGTGCCCAGGGACAGCACAAGGGGCAAGGGGCACAAAGTGGAACCCAGGAGGTTGCATCTGAGCAGGAAGAGAAAGTTGTTTGTTGTGAAGGTGCTGAATGCCTGGAGCAGGCTGCCCAGAGAGGTTGTGGAGTCTCCTTGTGTGGAGAGCTTCCAACCCCAGTGGGCATTGTGCTCCTGGGCACTCAACCTGTGGGTGGTCTGGTTGAGCAGGGGCTTGGACTGGATGATCTCCAGAGGTCCCTTCCAACCATGCTGGATTCTGGGATGCTGCAGGTACTCACAAATAATTTTTCAATTGCAGCATCAGTATGCAAAACTCTGAGTGCAGTGATAAATAAAGAGCCAAAGCATTCACTGTGCTCTTTTAATTGTTCTTTAAGATTTGAGTGTACACAGTCAGAGAATCATCAACTGAATTCCTCCCATGTCATCCAGCTCAATCTTCAACCCAGCCTCACCATGTCCCCCAAACAATGGCCCCAAGTGCCATGGCCAGCCCTTGCTGGAACACCTCCAGGCATGGGGACTCCACCACCTCCCTGGGCAGTCTCTGCCAATCCCTGACCAATCTCATAGCAAAGCAATTTTTCCTCATCTCCAACCTAACCTTCCCCTAGCACAGTTTCAGGACATTTCCTCTCCTTCTATCCCCTGAGATTAGGTACCAGAGACTAACCCCAGCAGGCTGCAACCTCCCTTCAGGGAGCTGTGGAGAGCAAAGAGTTCTCACCTCAGCCTCCTCTTCTCCATCCTCTCATACTCATTCACCTTTGCCTAATGCTTAGATCTTCCTGATCCAACCCTCCTGTCCAGCCACAAGAATGTTCAGTTCCAAAACTGTAACCTGCTCTCTCCCAGGTACTCTACTGTGCTCTCTGCTGAGTTCTCTATGAAGCAGGGTGAGCAGGGCAAGAGAGGGGATTCCGACCCTTCACTCTGCTCTGCTGCAACCTCACCTCCAATACTGCCCCCAGTTGTGGTCTTCCCAGCAGAAAAAGGACACAGAGCTGCTGGAGAGAGTCCAAAGGAGGTCAAAACAATGAGCCAAGGGCTGGAGCAGCTCTGCTGTGAGGCCAGGCTGAGGGAGCTGGGAGTGTTCAGCCTGGAGAAGAGAAGGCTCCAGGGGGACCTTAGAGCTGCCTGCCAGGACCTGAAGGCATCCTGCAGGAAGGTTTCAGAGAGACTTTTCCTGAGAGTGTCTGAGACAGGCCAAGGGGGAATGGTTTGAAGCTGAGGCAGAGCAGGGTTAGAGTGGAGCTGAGGAAGAAGTTCTTCAGTAGCAGGGTGGTGAGAGTCTGGCACAGGCTGCCCAGGGAGGCTGTGGATGCCTCCTCCCTTTTCAAGGGCAGGTTGGATGAGGCCTTGAGCAGCTGAGTCTAGCTGAGAGGTGTCCCTGGGCATGGTGTGGAGGTTGGAGGGGATGAGCTCTGAGGTCCCTTCTAACCTGAGCCATTCAATGATTCTGTAACTCCAAGCACCTTACTTGTAGTTCCCTTACTGAATGGATGCTTTATGCAAGCAAAGCCTTGAAGTTAATGTCAGGAAGAAAAGTGCTTTCTCATCCCCAGCAGCTCCCAAACCCTGCAATGCAGGCTGGCTTTATTTCTGTAGAAGGAAAGGGGGAAAAGGAAATCAATAGAGATTCCTCCTGCATAATCCTCAGCAAGATTAGCACTTTGTCAGTCCTGACTGTAATCTCCTGGAAAGCAAAAAGGGGATGAGGGTGGAAAAAAAAACATTAAAAAAGAAAAGATGTCAGAGGGAAGCCAAGAAGTGGGAATTTGTTTGGGCTCTTGACTGTGCATCTGCTGAAGCAGAGTTTTCAAAAGGCAAGCCTGGCCTACCCAATTTGGAGCTCAGAAATTGTGGAGATTCTTTTCCCAGCTCTTCAAATCATTCATGGAATTGGAAGAGAAGCTTCCAAAATTGCCAGACTTAAGCACTTAAGCTTCCTGTTCTAAAAGGTGATGTAGGGCCTGGAACATAGATTCATACAGGCACAGAATGATTTGGCTTAGAGAAGACCTTCAAGAGCATCCAGTCCCAGCCCCCTGCCATGGGCAGGGACACCTCCCACCAGCACAGCTTGCTCAAGGCCTCATCCAGCCTGGCCTTGAACACCTCCAGGCAGGGGACAGCCACAGCCTCCATGGGCAACCTGTGCCAGTCTCTCCCCACCCTCACTGCCAACAATTTCTTCCTCCTCTCCACTCTCAATCTCCCCTCTCCCAGCTCAAAGCCATTGTCCCTCATCCTGGCATTCCCAGCCCTTGTCCAAAGTCCCTCCCCAGCTCTCCTGGAGCCCCTTCAGCTACTGGAAGGCTGCTCTGAGGTCTCCCTGGAGCCTTCTCTTCTGCAGGCTGAACAGCCCCAACTCTCCCAGCCTGACCCCACAGGGGAGGTGCTAGATCCAAATCTCAGCCTAGCTCCTGCATTGTTGAGTGTTGCAGACTTTTGTGTCTTGCCCTCTGGAGCAAGGGTGTAAGGGTCCCAGGCAGCAGGATGGGAGCAAACCCCTCCAGGCTTGGAGAGCCAGGGTGCTGCATGGGGAGCTGCCTGGAGTCAGCTACTGAGGGCATGTGAGGTAACAGCTCAACAATCTGCCACAGAGCAAGTCACAGGCAATGATGCAAGCTCTGAATAATGGATGAAGGGCTGGGAGGCAAGGCCAGGGCTGGACAGGCATGGCTGAATCTGTGTGTGCAGGACAGAATATGTCCTGTCACATTCTATCTGTTGTTTCCCATAGCACTTCAATCAGCCATTAATTAAATTCACAGATGAGCTGCATGGACAGGGAATCCAAACATGAGAGAGGAGGGGAAATAGCATTAAAGGATCAAGAGAGGCCAAGAAAGATAGGCAGGAAATCAGCAAGGAAGGCTGGACTCCCAACAAACAAGTCAGCAGGAATAATCAGGCTGTACTGCAGGGCAAAATTAAAGCATCCTGCAGAACAGTGGCAGGACAGGAGGGTGAGCGGCAATGCTCCACTGGAGAGCTGGCACCACTGAACAGAGTGAGGGGCACCACACAGGCAGGGCAGAGCACATCCTGCACCAAGACATCTCAAGTAGCTTCTGGCTTGCAGGTGCCCAGACAGCCAGCTTGGCTGCCAGGGAAGCTCGCTCTTCCAGAGAGGAATTCCTAGAAAGCAGAGGAAGAGCAAGAGGAGGGAGGCTGTCAGCCTGGAGTTTAAACAAACAATGCAGCAGCTGCTTTCTACTGAGCCAGCTGAGATCCTACTGGGTTGAGAAGTGTCACTGCAGCTCAGTTCTGTCTGGCTAATGAAACCATCCTGGGCAGCTGCTCAGCTCCATCTGACAGCCAGGCAGGAGCTTCACTGCAGGGACTGCCTCCAGAGCATCAGCTATGGCAGAAAAGGGAAAGTAAACCTTCCCTTCTTCTTTGCAGGACCTCTCACATCAGCTTCCTTTTGCTTGGAGCTCTAGAAATGGCCTCCCAGAGATTCTAGAAATCTCTTCTGTGAAAGAAGAGGTGAAAAGAACATTGGGCTTGATGCTCTTAAAGGTCTCTTCCAACTGAAACAATTTTATAATTGTAAGATATTTTCTCCTCTCACCTACTCTGCCCTATTGAGGCCACATCTGGAGGCCTGGGTCCAGTTCTGAGCTCCCCAGTTCCAGAGGGACAGGGAACTGCTGGAGAGAGTCCAGGGGAGGCTGCAAAGCTGCTGAGGGGCCTGGAGCAGCTCTGTGAGGAGCAAAGGCTGAGAGCCCTGGAGCTGAGAGCCTGCAGAAGAGCAGCCCCAGAGGGCATCTCAGCAATGCTCAGCAAGAGCTAAAGGAGCTGTGGGGGGCAAGAGGCTGGGGCCAGACTCTGCTCAGTGGTGCCCAGGGACAGCACAAGGGGCAAGGGGCACAAACTGGAACCCAGGAGGTTGCATCTGAGCAGAAGAAAGTTGTTTGTTGTGAGGGTGCTGGAGGCCTGGAGCAGGCTGCCCAGAGAGGTTGTGGAGTCTCCTTGTGTGGAGAGCTTCCAACCCCCCCTGGGCATTGTGCTGCTGGGCAAGCTGCTGTGGGTGCCCTGCTGGAGCAGGGCTTGGACTGGATGATCCCCAGAGGTCCTTTCCCACCCCACCCTGCTTGGGTTCTGTGACAGAGACCTGCACACTTCTGGCAACTCTCAACACCCTGAAGCTGGAGAGGGAAGAGGCTGTTCCTGCAGTTCATATTTCACTTGAAAAATGCAAGGCTCAAAGAAAAACAATGAGAGGAGTCTGAGGATTTGCCTTCCTGTGATCTTTTCAAGGTAACCACTGGGTTCAGTCAGCAGGTATCTACAAAAAACTACTGCCAGGGCCTCAGAGAGCTAAGCTTAAAAACTCCTTCCTCACATAGCATTAGGCTCCTATGGGTCTTGCAACTGATGAATAGTATTTAATAAGCAGGATTGTTGTTGTTCCATGGAGCTCAAGGCTTATTTCACCCTAAGAATCACAGAATCTTAGAATGGTTTGGGTTGGAAGGGACCTCCAAAGCTATCCAGTCCAAGCCCCTGCACTCAGCAGGGACACCCCCAACTAGATCAGGTTGCTCAGAGCCCTGTCCAGTCTCACCTTGAATACCTCCAGGGATGGGGCCTCAACCACCTCCCTGGGCAACCTGTTCCAGTGTTCCAGCAGTCTCATGGTGCAGAACTTGTCCCTCACATCCACTCTCAGTCTGCTCTGCTCTCATTTCAAACCACTGGCCCTCATCCTATCACTGCAGGCCTTTGGGAACTGTCCATCTGCAGCCTTCTTCTAGCCACCTTCAGGTACTGGAAGGATGCTCTGAGGTCTCCTTGGAGCCTTCTCTTCTCCAGGCTAACAACCTCAGCTCCCTCAACCTGTCGTCATAGCAGAGGTACTCCAGTCCCTTGAGCATGTTTGTAGGCTTTCTCTGGACCCTCTCTAGCAGGTCCATGTCCCACTTGTCTTGGTTGTCCCATATCTGGACCCAGCCCTGCAGGTGAGGTCTCCCCAGAGCAGAGCAGAGCAGAGGGGCAGGATCCTCTCTCTCCAGCTCTGGCCACACTGCTTTGGGTGCAGTCCAGGCTGCCCTTGGCCTTCTGTGCTGCCAGTGCCCATTGCTGGCTCCTGTCCAGCTCCTCCCCCACCAGCACCCCCAAGGTCTTCTCTGCAGGGCTGCTCTCAATCTCATCACCCCCAGCCTGGATTGGTATCAAAAATTGCCCTGACCCAGGTGCAGGACCTTGCCCTTGGCTTTACTGAACCTCATGATGTTCTCCTCAGGCCACCTCTGCAGCCTGTCCATGTCCCTCTGGATCCATCCCATCCCATCCTTCAGCCTCATCAACCACACCACTCAGCTTGGTGTTATCAGCCAGCCTGCTGAGGGTGCTCTCAATCCTGCTGTGGCATTGATGGAGACACTGAGCAGCACTGGTCCCAGTGCAGACCCCTGAGGGACACCACTTGTCACCTGCCTCCATCTGACCATTGAGCCATTGACCACTACCCTTTGGATGCCATCATCCAACCAATGCCTTATCCACTGGGCAATCCACCCAGCAAATCCACATCTCTGCAGATTAGAGAGAAGGATGCTGTGGGGACTGTGTCCAAGGCTTTACAGAAGTGCAGATAGATGACTTCTGTTGGTCTGCCCTTGCCCACTGAACTTCTGAATCAGCAGCCAATAGGCTGCATCTGAGATCTGACTTGCCAGAAGAGAAGCTTCTTCCTCTTCGCTGACTACAGAAGAGCAAGCTTCTGACTACTGGACAGCCTAATGTATGAGGAAATGCCCTTGTAATTTCTGCTCCAGATCTGTGCAATTCCCCAGACCAACAAACCTTATTTATTAAGCTCCTGACACTGGAATCCTGGACTCCTTAGACAAAACCAGCAATGAAGGCTTCTAAAATCTCATTAAAAGAGTAACCTCCTATCACGAGCACCTGGGACATGCAAAGGGCTCTGCTGAGCTCCCAACAGGAGAAGCTGAAGGTAAAACCCAGGCAAAGCTCTCCTCTAAGCACATTCCTTCAATAAATACAGGAGGAGGAGGCTCAGAAGGGACAGATATCATCAGATATTAGCTGTCCAAAACCCAGGAGTCTGTGTTCCCTCTACAGTTCCCTCCAGGTGGCAATTCTCATCTCAGATAAGAGGACCTGCACCTAGGTCCCATTTTTACCTGCTGCCTGCAGAAGGCACCTTGGCTCCTGGCTGATGTTGGCCTGGGAACATGGCACATGGAACAATTTCCTGAAGTGCAGTTGTGGGCAGTCAGATCCTGGCCCCTGGCTGTAGTCACATCAGGTGAACTTTGCCTTGGTCCTAGCCTGGTCTGGAAAGCCTCCAGGGATGGATTTCATAGGTCATACTGCTCTGCTGCAATGAGCTGCTCTTCTTCATCTGCCTGGGCTTAGCTCTTGCCTTCCCTGCTTGTATGCACTGGTTTATGCTGGTTATGGATCCCTCATTGCCCCATGGAACAAAGGCAAATTTTCATGGAGTCATAGAGTCACAGAATTGTCAGGGTTGGAAGGCTCCTTCAAGATCATCCAGTTCCAACCCCTGCCATGGGCAGGGACACCTCACACCACAGCAGGTTGCTCACAGCCATATCCAGCCTGGCTGCAAAAAACTCCAGGGATGAGGCTTCCACCACCTCCCTGGGCAACCTGTGCCAGTGTCTCACCACCCTCATGGGGAAGAACTTCTTCCTAACATCCAATCTGAATCTCCCCATTTCTAGTTTTGCTCCATCCCCCCCAGTCTTATCACTCCCTGACACCTTAAATAGTCCCTCCCCATCTTTCCTCTATTCCCCTTCAGATACTGGAAGGCCACAAGAAGGTCTCCTGGGAGCCTTCTCCTCTCCAGACTGCACAACCCCAACTCTCTCAGTCTGTCCTCATAGCAGAGCAGCTCCAGCCCTCTGCTCATCCTCATGGCCCTTCTCTGGACACCTTCCAGCCCCTCCAGATCCCTTCTGTGATAAAGGCTGTGGCTGTCCCCTGCCTGGAGGTGTTCAAGGCCAGGCTGGATGAGGCCTTGAGCAAGCTGTGCTGGTGGGAGGTGTCCCTGCCCATGGCAGGGGGTTGGAGCTGGATGAGCTTTGAGGTCCCATCCAACCCAACCCATTCTGTGATTCTATGACACTAACTCCCTGTAACTTCAGTTAATAGAAGGCAGGTGACAAAGGCACCTGGCAATCTGAGGGACAATGTTGTGTGAGTGCAACCAAAGAAACTGAATTCAGCAGTTCAAACAAATGTCTGCAGGCACTTCAGTGTCAGCTGTCATTGCCCCTGAGCCAAGTGGCAGATTGTCCTTTATCTCTTTGGTTTGAAAGGGACTAGGCTCACCCCTGGGAGGTGTGGTCACCCTTTTCAAGCATACAAAGTTTTTCATCAAGCTAAAGTCACTTGGGTGGCTTTTTGAACTCTGTGTAAGAGAATAAATCTGTTGAGGTTTTCTTATTCTCATCAGTTGCAGTAGATGAAGCATAGCAAGAGCAGAACCCCACCAGCATACAGAGCATTGTCTTGTTCTTGGCTGGATAAAACACTCTGTGGTTGTTAAGCAATTTTGAACTCCTTCAGACAATCCAGAAAGCCCTGCAGGTGCCACACGTGCAGCCAGAACCTAGCGTTTGTCCAGGGCCACAGAACCAGAGTCACAGAATGGTTTGTGTTGGAAGGGACCTTAAAGATGAAATCACAGAACTGCTGAGGCTGGAAGAGCCATTTGGGATCCTCCAGTCCAGCCCTCACCCAGAGCTCACAAAGCCACCACTGCTGCTAAGCCACTGCCACCAAACCACAGCCCTCAGCACCACAGCCACACAGCTTGGAAACCCCTCCAGGGATGGGGACTCCACCACCTCCCTGGGCAGCCTGGGACACTGCCTGAGAACCCTTGCTGGGAAGGAATTGTTCCTAATCTCCAACCTGAAGCTCCCCTGGCACAGCTTGAGGCTGTTTCCTCTTGTCCTGTCACTTGCTGCATGTGAGCAGAGCCCAACCCCCACCTGGCTCCAGCCTCCTCTCAGGGAGCTGCAGAGCCTGGTGAAGTCTGTCCTCAGCATCAGCTCATCCAGCTCCAACCCCCTGCCATGGGCAGGGACACCTCCCACCAGCCCAGCTTGCTCAAGGCCTCATCCAGCCTGGCCTTCAACACCTCTAGGCAGGGGACAGCCACAGCCTCCCTGGGCAACCTGTGCCAGTCTCTCCCCACCCTCACTCTCAACAATTTCTTCCTCCTCTCCAGTCTCAATCTCCCCTCCTCAAGTTTCAGTCTATTCCTTCTTGTCCTGTCACTACAAGCCCTTGCTTATGTCATTCCAGCTTCCTACAGTTTGAAGCCATCAGCCCTCACTGCAGGCTTTCTAAGAAGTCTCTCATGTCCTGTTTTTTACCTGGATCATGACAAAGTTTCTCTGAGTCCCCTCAAGGATCTCTGGTAAGACTGCTAGGGGCCAAGGTGAGTAATCAGAGGACTCAGTCAGAGGTATGAAAGGGGCCAGTCATGTGCTAGGTAGTTAGTTCAAGTGGAGAGGATGCTAAAAGACTTAAATCTTAGAAGATCACCTCTTGAAGACACTGCTCTGAGGCCAGCTGCTGTCTGCATGCAGAGTGCAGGATTCCTTAGCTGATGAATTCCTTAGCTGCATAGAGCAAAGCAATCACATTCCGTGTGTTCCAAGAACAACAGCCTCATGCTGGCACCCTGGGATTGGAACATGCTGCAGGAGCATCCTTGGCATGCTGGCAACACTCATTGGGAAAAGATTTTAGCTTAGATGTGGTTGGGTTCTATTGGCTAAGGATTGATAGCAAAGAGTATAGCAAGAGCCACTCTGAGCAGTAGTGCCCAGGGTTGGGGTCAGGGTTGGGAGCAGCCTGGGGGGTTAGGGCTGCTAGGGACTTTTGCTGCTGTTTGTTAGCTACTTCTGGCTAGGGATGCTGCTAGGGGTGAGCTCAGGACTTCTCTTACCTGCTTCACCTGTTAAGGGCTTCCAGGACTTCTGCTGTTAAGGACACTCTGAGACTCTGCAGTGCTGGGGAGTCTACAATACAGAACTAAAGGACTTCTGGGAGCACTTCTGGGATTCTCTGCTCTCTGCATCTCTGGAATCTCATTGCTATATGGCAGTGGGGTTGGTGCCTCCATTCATCACCCAATGGCCCCTGAACCAGGGGAAGAGCAACAATAACCTTACCTTAAGATGACCTTGAAAAGACAGAATGATAGAAGGCTGGAAAACATCCCCAAAGGTCAGCCAGTCCAACCCCCTTGCAGTCAGAAGGGACATCCTCCACCAGATCAGGCTGCTCAGAGCTTTGTTGACCCTGACCTTGAATGTCTCCAGGGATGGGGCCTCAACCACCTCACCCTCATGGTGCAGAACTTGTTCCTCACATCCAATCTCAATCTGCTCTGCTCTAGTTTGAAGCCATTGCCCCTGGTCCTGTCCCTGCAGGCCTTAGCAACAGTCCCTCTGCAGCCTTCTTGTAGGCCCCTTCAGGTACTGGAAGGCTGCTCTGAGGTCTCCCCAAAGTCTTCTCTTCTCCAGGCTGAACAGCCCCAACTCTCCCAGCCTGTCCCCACAGGGGAGCTTCTCCAGCCCTCTGATCATCTTCATGGCCTCCTCTGGACCCTCTCCAGCAGCCCCAGAAGAGATCTTCTGTCTCTAACAGCAATGTCAGCTGCTGACCTGAGGGCTGGGAGCTGAGGAGCCAGAGCTCTAAACCCAGTAACTACATTCCCTCAAAGGAAGGAACTCCTCTTTTGTCCTACCACACCTCTGTCCCTTCAAGTTAATGACTTAAGGACCTTGTTTCCACAGTCAGGAGTATGTTGTACCTGACCAAAGATTCCTGTAGCTCTGATAGAAAATGTCCTGGAAGATAAAGGAGCTGCCAGTCCTGGGCAATGACAGCTGCCAGGTTGTTTGCTGTGCTAGAGAAGCAAAGATGAGAGAGAAAAGTCAGAAGTGTGTGAGACTAGGGAGGGAAATAGAGAATTTGAATTATTTCCTTGACCTAATTTTTGCTTTGCAGTCCCAAATAACATCTCTCTCCAATTTCCCCCTAACAGAAGACCCTTCACCCTCCACCACTCATTTGTCTTCCTTGCCCCAGGTGCTGGTGTTGAACTCTGGTAGGAGATGAGAGGGTTCAGCATGGAAAGCAAAGGTTGGATGCTGGATTCACTGACCATCAGCTCAAGGGGGGCACAGAGGGGCAAGAACTGGTTATGAAGATCCAAAAAAGATTTCAGGAATTAACAGGGCACTCCATTAATGTTGAGGCCTTGCAAAGTGATGAGAAAAATGAGATCAAGCCCTTCACTGGTATCTAGAGAAAGGAACTTGGTGAGCAATGCTGTAGGTGACAGCTCTGCCAAGCAGGAATCAATGATGATCAAAAGCACTTTCCTGAGGCAGATAATGAGGCAGAGGCTCTGTCTGTGTGGGTTTACAGGGAGGGACACTCTCAATCCTTGGGCTAAATGGTGGTGAAGTGGAAAAACATCTTGTAGGAGTGAATGACCAGCCAGAACAGTGCTGAAAGCTCTCTGTGCCCAGGACACCAAGAACTGATCTTGAAGGTCTGCAGGAATGAGGACCCAGCCACCTCCCTGGTGGATCCATGTCCCCTCACCCTCACTGTGCAGAACTTCCTCCTGATCTCCAACCTAACTCTGCCCTGGTCCAGCTTCAAACCATTGTCCCTGGTCCTATCCCCACAGATCCTTCTGAACAGTCCCTCCCCAGCCTGCCTGTAGCCCCTTCAGATCCTGAAATGCAGCTCTAAGGTCTCCCTGGAGCCTTCTCTTCTCCAGGCTGAACAGCCCCAACTCTATGGTCCTGCTCTGGCAGGGGGCTTGGACTCAATGATCCCTGCAGGTCCATTCCAACCTCTAGCATCCTCTGATCCTCTGATCCTGTGATGCTCTCTCAGCCTCTTCCCCATAGCAGAGCTTCTCCAGCCCTCTAATCATCCTTCTGGCCTCCTCTGGACCCTCTCCATCAGCTCCATGTCCTTCTTTTGCTTGGGGCCCCATATCTGGACACAGCCCTGCAGGTGAGGTCTCCCCAGAGCAGAGCAGAGGGGCAGGATCCTCTCTCTCCAGCTCTGGCCTCACTGCTTTGGGTGCAGTCCAGGCTGCCCTTGGCCTTCTGTGCTGCCAGTGCCCATTGCTGGCTCCTGTCCAGCTCCTCCCCCACCAGCACCCCCAAGGCCTTCTCTGCAGGGCTGCTCTCAGTCTCATCACCCCCAGCCTGGATGGGTGCTGAGCACTGTCCTGATCCTTTGAGAGCAGGGAGGTTGTCCTGATAATATTGCCCTCCTGTCTCCCACCACAGCAGGTGTGAGTGTTCCTGGCATCCAGTGTCTGAGATGTTCCTCCCTGACCTCAACACACAAAGGATTTGCCTTTGAGTCTTGTTCTTAGTGGCTCATTACATATCTCTGGGCTTCATTAACTGGACCCTGAGGGTGCCTTAGTTGCCTAACTTCAGATGCAACACCCAACTGTTTGGTGTCTTCCGATGCCCCCTGAGGGAGACTCCTAAATCCTGTGAGCTTCAAAAGTTTCTGCCTCTTTCCTTAGCTGCCAAGTGATAATCCCCTGTTTGTTTGCACAAAGCATCCCAGAGTGGCTTTTCCCAGTCCTGCTGTGAGCTGCCTGTCCCCCCTGGAGAAGCAGGAACGACCATGACTCATGCAGACAGCAGCTCTCTGAGAGCTACTGCTTGGAATTTAAATAGCAGGAAAATTATCATCAGCCTGACAGCACTGCCTTGGAAATGATGACTATCACAGTCCTGGAGGGTTGCTGTGTACCTTAGCAGGCTCAGGCTGGGGGAAGCCATCTCCCAGTGCCTCTGTCTCCATGGAATAGCCACTGAACTGGAGAGCCTGGGCTCTCATATCACAGCATGCATCAAGCTGAAGGGACCCCCAAAGCTCATCTTGTCCAAGCCTCCTGCAGGCAGCAGGGACAGCTTTAACTAGAGTGGGTTGCAGAGGGCCCCAACAAGTGTGACCCTGAATGTCTCCAGGGATGGGGCCTCCACCACATCTCTGAGCAACCTGTTCCAGTGTCTCCCCACCCTCACTGTGCAGAACTTCCTTAGCCTGAGTTCCAACCACAGACAGAAGCCTGCTGAGCCTTGCTGCAGTCACAGGACCTGCACAGTCTTGAGGCCTGTACCACACCAGGAGTCTGGACCATGGTGCACCTTGCAAAATCCCCAAGATGATGCTCCAGATGAGCCTGAACAAATAAGACAAGACTTGAATTGTCCCCCTGTACTCAGCACTGCTCAGGCAAACCTCAAAACCTGGGGACCTCACTAGAGGAAAGACACTGAAGTGCTCAAGTGGGTGCAGGGAAGGGCAATGAAGCTGGGGAAGGGTCTGGAGAACAGGGCTGGGGAGAAGCAGCTGAGGGAGCTGTCAAAAAGGAGGCTGAGGGGAGACCTTCTCAATTCCCACCACTCACTGACCAGAGGCTGGAGCCAGGTGGGTGCTGGTCTGCCCTCCTGAGGAACAAAGCAATAGAAGAAAAGGAAACAGTCTCAGGTTGTCCCAGGGGAGGTTCAGGTTGGACATGAGGAACAATTTCTTCCCCAAAAGGGTTGTCAAGGCCTGACCCAGGATGCCCAGGGCAGTGGTGGAGTCCCTGGAGGGGTTTCAAAGCTGAGTGGCTGTGGTGCTGAGGGCCCTGGCTCAGTGGTGTCCTGGCAGTGCTGGGTACATGGCTGGACTGGATGATCAAAAAGCTCTCTTCCAGCCAAACTAATTCTGTGATTCCATGAATCAGCTTTACCCTGTTGGAACATGTCTGGTTGCATCCACAACCCTGCATGCACTGGGGATGGATCCAGCCTGCTGCAGGCCCCCTGTGGGGTGTGCTCAGAGCAACAGGGTGATCTCCTCTCATCCTCTCTGCCTGGGATTACTTTGGGCACGTTGGAATCTCTCAGCCTGTCCCTCTGAAGCCAGGCTGGCTCCTCCTTGCTTCTCACCCTTTGTTTCTGTCCTGGTGGTGGAACTGCAGTGAGATTTTGCTTCCTGCCTGAGCTGCTGAGGGCTGTGGTCTCCTGCAGTGCCCAAGGGGTCTTGCTGACAGCCTCCCTCAAGACTCAAGTGAGATGCATCCTGTCAGCAGGCACCATGGACACTGCCAGAGGTGTTTTGTTTTCCTGCCCTGCTTTTAGGCTTGGCAGTTTTTAACTGTGTCTGTCCTTCCACCAGGGAGAAAAGCTGATCTCGAATTCCCAGCTATGCAGAGCCCACCCAGGCAGCTCTGCTGGGCTGTGTAATTGTTAGAGAGTCACAGAATGGGTTGGGCTGGAAGGGACCTTCAAGAGCATCCAGTTACAACCCCCTGCCATGGGCAGGGACACCTCCCACCAGCACAGGTTGCGCATCCAGCCTGGCCTTGAACACCTCCAGGCAGGGGACAGCCACAGCCTCCCTGGGCAACATGTTCCAGTGCCTTGTCACCTGATGGAGGTGCTGCAAGTGACCATCCTGCCCTGCCAGAGCCTGCAGCAGGCCATCAGGTCATGCATGGCCTTTCCCCTTCCAGCCCAAACCCCTCCTTGCAGAGGAGCAAAGCACTTTCTGGCCATGGATGGGATCAAGAGCCATATGTGGAGGTAGAGGTAAGGTGAGGAAAAGGATGGTGCTGGCCCAGCATGTGGGAGGAAATGTCACCCAGATGGCTCCCAGAGCAGTGCAGGATCCCAGCAGGGAAGTGCCTTCCCAGAAACAGCTTTTCCTCAAATGATGGAGATGTCTTCAAACTCCTGCCTCTCGTGGGAATGTACCAGTGTCAACACTTTCTTAATTGGGAAACATGTCTTGGCACCTAGAGGGAATTTCTAGTCACAAATCGGCAGCAAAGAGAGCTGAGACTTGAGCACAGAGCATTTTCCAGAGCATTTGTGGTGAGGACCTTCACCTTCTGTGAAGAACATGGTGGGCAGCAAGTTCTGCATGGGACAGCAATGTGCCCTGGGGCCAAGAAGGCCAATGGGGTCCTGGGGGGCATTCAGAGTGTGTCCAGCAAATCCAGGGAGGTTCTCCTCCCACTCTGCTCTGTCCTGGTGAGACCTCACCTGGAATATTGCATCCAGTTCTGGCGATGGGGGGACAGGGATCTGCTGAAGAGAGTCCAAGGGAGGGCTCCAAGGATGCTGAAGGGACTGGAGCAGTGCCTGGGGAGCAGAGGCTGAGAGCCCTGGGGGTGGTTAGTGTGGAGAGGAGAAGGCTGAGAGGGATCTGATCAATGTCTATCAATAGCTGAGGGGTGAGGATCAGGAAGAAAGGGACAGCCTCTGCTCACTGTGCCCTGGGACAGGACAAGGAGCAATGGATGGAAACTGCAGCACAGGAGGTTCCACCTCAACATGAGGAGGAACTTCTTCACTGTGAGGGTCCCAGAGCACTGGAACAGGCTGCCCAGAGAGGTTATGGAGTCTCCTTCTCTGGAGGCTCTCAAGCCCCATCTGGATGTGTTCCTGTGTGACCTGTGCTGGATTCTCTGGTCCTGCACTGGCAGGGGGTTGGACTGGATGATCTCCAGGTGTGCCTTCCAACCCCTAACATCCTGTGAGCCTGTGAACATGGAGGCTCAGTCCTGTGGGTTCAACCACAGTGACCCCAGTCCAGGAGGAAGGCTGCTGGCCAGGCTGCACTGCTGGAAGCATTTCAGATGCTTTTGCTTCCCAGCTGCAGGCTGAAGTGTGGCTCTGTCTCACAGACACCACTGCAACCCTGACTGAACCCAGCCACCCCTCCACCATCTTCTGCATCCTGAAGCTCTTGGTTTTGTCCTGCCACAGAAGTATTCCTGGAGCAGTTCAGAGAAGGAATGAGCCTGGTCTGACTGGGTCTTAGAGAAATGTGCAGAGAGAGCCTGGTTTTGAAGGGGCCAGGGGAAAAGTGATTTTCTACAAGTGATTAGCCAAAGAGTTGCAGAGGGACTGGTTAGAAACACAGAGAGGGTCACAGAACTGCTGAGGCTGGAAGAGCCCTTTGAGAGCATCCAGTCCAGCCCTCACCCAGAGCTCACAAAGCCACCACTGCTGCTGAGCCACTGTCACCAAACCACAGCCCTCAGCACCACAGCCACACAGTCTGGAAACCCTTCCAGGGATGGGGACTCCACCACCTTCCTGGGCAGCCTGGGACACTGCCTGAGAACCCTTGCTGGGAAGGAATTGTTCCTAATCTCCAACCTGAACCTCCCCGGCACAGCTTGAGGATGTTTCCTCTTCTGTCACTTTGCATGTGAGAAGAGCCCAACTCCCACCTGGCTCCAGCCTCCTTTGGGGGAGTTACAGAGGGCAATGAGGTCTCCCTTCAGCTTCACAGGTCTCAGACTGCCAGGCTGGAAGGGACCCCAGGGACCCTCTGCTCCAACCTCTCCAGGTCACAGCCCAGTTGCTGCTGGCCCAGCACCCTGTCAGGCTGAGCCTTCCAACCATCCAGTGCAGGGACTCCACCACTTCCCTGGGGAGATGATTCCAGTGTCCAGCTGTGCCCATGGGAAGCATTTTCCTCTGGAGCCCAATGGGAATGTCCCCAGCAGTACCTTGTCCCCTGCAGCCCTTGGCTTTGCCATGGGACTCCTTGTACCAAGGGAGTCTCCATGCTGCTGGTGGCCTCCCTTCATGTCCTGCTCCATGGCAGTAAGGTCTGCCCTGAGCCTTCTCTTCTGCAGGCTGAACAACCTCAGCTCTCTCAGCCTTCCCTCACATGGCAGAGGGCTTCCAGGCCTCTGAGCATTCCCCTGGCCCTTCAGCAGCCTCTTCTTCTGCAGACTAACAAACCCCAGTTCTCTCAGCTGCTCTGCATGGGACTTGTGCTCAAGGCCCTTCACCAGCTTAGTTGCTCTTCTAGCCCACAGCAGCCATCTTTGCCCCATGGTGTTCAGCTGATTCCTACCCAGCTGCATGCTCAGGAGAATCCTCTGGGCTCTTATGGACAGCCTCACTCAAAAGCAGACTCCTTCCTGTAGCAGCACACTGATGTTTCTGGGATGTGGAGATTTTTATTGTGTCCAGGTTAATTACTTGGCTTTGCTTGAGGCTTTTTTTAGCAATGTGAAATGATTTGGCAGGTAAATCCCTGGTGCCCCATCTGGGATTAATAATGCTGAGCTGTTTGCTTGTGACCTCCTGCTCAGCTCCATGACTCCTCTATTATCTCTTGAAATACCAATCTAAGAGAGCTCTTGAGTGAATGAGCTGGTTTTGAGTCCTGTGGAAATGTCACTCCTGTTTCATGTGCCAGTGGAGGCCAGTGACAAGCGGAGTCCCTCAGGGATCAGTGCTGGGACCAGTCCTGTTCAACGTCTTTGTCGGTGCCATGGACAGAGGCATTGAGTGCACCCTCAGCAGGTTTGGTGATGACACCAAGCTGTGTGGTGCAGCAGACAGGCTGGAGGGAAGGGATCCATCCAGAGGGACCTGGGCAGGCTGCAGAGCTGAGCCCATGACAACCTCAGGAGGTTCAACAAGGGCAAGGTCCTGCAGCTGGGTCGAGGCAATCCCAAGTACAAATCCAGGCTGGGCAAGGACTGGCTGGAGAGCAGCCCTGAGGAGAGGGACTTGGGGGTGCTGGGGGAGGAGAAGCTCAGCAGGAGCCAGCATTGAGCACTTGCAGCCCAGAGAGCCAAGCAGAGCCTGGGCTGCATCAGGAGAAGTGTGGCCAGCAGGGCCAGGGAGGTGATTCTCCCCCTCTGCTCAGCTCTGGTGAGACCCCACCTGGAGTACTGCATCCAGTTCTGAAGCCTCTGTTACAAGAGGGATCTGGAGGTGCTGGAAGGTGTCCAGAGAAGGGCCAGGAGGATGAGCAGAGGGCTGGAGCTGCTCTGCTATGAGGAGCAGACTGAAAGAGTTGGGGCTGTTCAGTCTGGAGAAGAGAAGGCTCTGAGGTGACCTTCTTGTGGCCTTCCAGTGTCTGAAGGGGGCTCCAAGAAAGCTGGGGAGGGACTTTTTAGGATCTCAGGTAGTGATAGGACTGGGGTGGAATGGAATAAAGCTGGAAGTGGGGAGATTCTGACTGGAAGTGAGGAAGAAGTTCTTCCCCATGAGAGTGGTGAGAGCCTGGAATGGGTTGTCCAGGGAGGTGGTTGGGGCCCCATCCCTGGAGGTGTTTGCAGCCAGGCTGGATGAGGCTCTGGGCAGCCTGATCCAGTGTGAGGTGTCCCTGGGCATGGCAGGAGGGTTGGAACTTGATGATCCTTGTGATCCCTTCCAACCCTGACTGATTCTATGATTCTGTGATTCTATGATTCTGTTCTCTGCTGTGGTCAGGACTGGATGGAGAGCACAGTTAGGCCATGCTGGTGACTCCTACCCTTCCCAAAGCCCTGTGAAGCCCAGCACTGAGGGCTGGATGGGAAGCTGTTTTCCACTGGACCGCTGCATTTGTCCCAGGGGGATGTTAGCTTTGTCCTGGTGGAAGCACAAAGCTTCAGAGACATTGAGAATCTCTAATCTCAGCCACTGCCAGCAGTTCAAGCAGCAATGCTAGAAGCACAGAGAACCAGGGAGCCACACAGCTGCTGAGGCTGGAGGTAACTCTGGGGATCCTCAAGTCCCAGTCTCTTTCTCCAAGCAGAGCCAGGTGGAGCAGGTTGCCCAGGACCATGGCCAGGTGGCTTTTCCATACCTTCAGGGATGGAAACTCCACAATTCCTCTGGGCAACCTGCTGCAGGGTTTGACCTCACTCCCAGGAAGTAAATAAACAAATGGGAGTGGTGTTCTTCATTTGCAGTGGCATTTGCTGTGCTTCAGTTTGCTGTACTTCAGGTTGTGCCCATTTCCTTTTGTCCTTTCACTGGGTGGCAGACAAGAGCCTGGCCCTGGCTGCTTCACAGCTCTGGGCACAGGCAGACCTTGGTGAGAGGCCCCTGAGGCTGCTGCTCCTCAGGATGAATGTTCCCAGCTCCTTCAGCCCCATGCCACAGATACTCCAGGCCCTTAATCACCTTTGTTGCCTTTCTCTGGACTGGCTCCAGGGTATCCCTGGCTGCCTTCTGCTGAGGACTCCATCACTGGGCCCAGAACTACAGATACTGATCACTAGTGCTGAGCAGAGTGCAGAGATCACCTCCCTCAGCCTGCTCCAGTACTCTGCCTAATCACAGAATCATTTGGGTTGGGGAAGTCCTCTGAGATCATCCAGTCCGACACCAACCCAACCCCCCCATGGCCACTAAACCATGGCCCCAAGTGCCATGGCCACACCTTTCTGGAACCCCTCCAGGGATGGGGACTCCACCACCTCCCTGGGCAGCCTCTGCCAGTCCCTGCCCACTCCTGCAGCAAAGCAATGCAGTCCAGAGCCTTCCTTTACTACAAGGTCAAAACGTTGGTTCATGTTCACCTTGTTGCCCACAAGGACTCCCACATCCCCTCCTGCAAATCCAGCCTCTAGTCAGTGTCCAGCCTGAGCAAACACTTCAATCTGGCTGGCAGGAGGAAGCAGAGCTCACTGCCAGCAGCTTATGCAGGTTACTAGGCACAGGAGACCTGAATTCAGCTGAGGGAAGTGCTACACATGTGTGGCCCTTGGACTCACACAACCCCACAGCACTACCCACTGCAGCCTGGGCTGGCTTCCAGCTCTGCCTGGAATCAAGAGTTGTAGTTCTTTTATCTGCTCCAACAAGCAGGTTTGGGGATTTGGGTTGTTAATGTGGTGAGCAACAAGTCAGCCCTGTGGGCTCTGTGCATCAGGCTCACCTTCACAAGAACATTCAGGATGTTAGTGCAGAAGTCAGCCTCAGGAGGGGCTGAACCCAGAATCCCAGCAGGGAGGAATCCATCTCAGCAATGCTCCCACTGAGACTGAGGCACCCTCAGCAAGTCTGAGGATGAGACCAAGCTGTGTGGTCTGGTTGACACACTGGAGGGAAAGGATGGCACAGAGAGGGAGCTGGACAGGTTGCAGAGTTGGACCCAAGTCAACCTCGTGGCTGGGCAAGGTCCTGAACCTGCATCAGGGCAATCCCAAGCACAGATGCAAGATAGGTGAGGAGTGGCTGAGAGCAGCCTGCAGGAGAAGGCCTTGGGGGTGTCAGTTGGTGACAAAGTCCCCAGGAGCCAGCAATGGTCCCTGGCAGCCCAGAGCCAGCTGTGTGCTGAGCTGCATCCAGAGCAGGGAGAGCAGCAGCACAGGGAGGGGATTCTGCCCCTCTGCTCTGCTCTGCTCACACCCCACCTGCAGCACTGCCTCCAGCTCTGGGGCCCCCAGCACAAGAAGGACCTGGAGCTGCTGGAAAGGGTCCAGAGGAGGCAATGGCTTTGAGCTGGGAGAGGGGAGATTGAGAGTGGAGAAATTGTTGAGACTGAGAGTGGAACAGGTTGCCCAGGGAGGCTGTGGCTGTCCCCTGCCTGGAGGTGTTCAAGGCCAGGCTGGATGAGGCCCTGAGCAAGCTGGGCTGGTGGGAGGTGTCCCTGCCCATGGGGTTGGGATTGGAAGAAGATGGTCTTGAAGGTCCCTTCTAGCCCAACCCATTCTGTGATTCTCTGGATCTATCACTGCTCTCCCATTGCCTGTCAGCTGTGCCCAAAGTGGGAAGAGTCCTCCCCAGGCTGTGCAGCAGCTGAGGTTGCTGAGCTGCAGAAGGGTCCATCAGGGATATTGTTCAACATTCCTCATTTCCATTTCCCTCCATTTGAGATCCTGCCTTCCTTTAATTCCAGTTTAGTATTCCAGAAATGCTATCCTTTATGCAACCAAATGTGTTTGATCTCAACGAGCTCAGAAAGGTTTTCAAGATACTTTCTCTTTGCAGGCTGTGAGTGGGAGATGCAGCAGACAAGCTGAGGGGGTGGTCCTGCATCTTGTAGCAAGCTGGACAGCAGAGGCCTTGTTGCAGTTCCTGCTGGCTAGGTCACTGGATCCCTCTGAACAGCCACACTTGAACACAGCCCCTTCTGCCACTGGAAATGTGCTGCCCATGGCTGGCATCACAAACTGGTCAAGCAGACCTTCAACAGCCAAGCTGCTCACCACAGGAAGAGCAATGTTCAAGGAGGGGCTGTGTGTGCTTCATAGACTCATAGAATGGTCTGGGCTGGAAGGGACCTCCAAAGCTCATCCAGTCCAAAACCCTCTGCACTCAGCAGGGACATCCCCCTCATGTCCTTGATCAGGTTGCCCAGAGCCCTGTCCAGCCTCACCTTGAGTATCTCCAGGGATGGGACCTCAACCACTTCCCTGGGCAACCTGTTGCAGTGTTCCAGCAGCCTCCTGGTGCAGAACTTGTTCCTCACATCCAATCTCAATCTGCTCTGCTCTACTTTGAAGCCACTGTCCCTGTGCCTGCAGGCCTTTGCAAACAGTCTCCCTCCATCCTTAGCCCCTTCAGGTCCTGGCAGGTTGCTATTAGGTCTCCCTGGAGCTTTCTCTTCTCCAGACTGAACACCCCCAGATCCCTCAGCCTGTCCTTGTAGAAGAGTTGCTCCAACCCCCTGAGCATTTTCATAGCCCTCCTCTGGACCCTATTCCAGCAGTTCCAGGTCCTTCCTACATTGAGGGCCCCATATCTGTGTACAGCCCTGCAGGTGAGGGCTCCCCAGAGCAGAGCAGAGGGGCAGGATCCTCTCTCTCCAGCTCTGGCCACACTGCTGCCCAGTGACAGCACAAGGGGCAAGGGACACAAAGTGGAACCCAGGAGGTTGCATCTGAGCAGGAGGAGAAAGTTGTTTGTTGTGAGGGTGCTGGAGGCCTGGAGCAGGCTGCCCAGAGAGGTTGTGGAGTCTCCTTGTGTGGAGAGCTTCCAACCCCCCTGGGCATTGTGCTGCTGGGCAAGCTGCTGTGGGTGCCCTGCTGGAGCAGGGCTTGGACTGGGTGAGCTCCAGAGGTCCCTTCTGGCTCCCCTCTGAGATCATCCCCTCTGAGTTCATCCAGTCCAACATCAACCCATCACCACCATGGCCATTAAACCATGGCCCCAAGTGCCACGGCCACACCTTGCTGGAACACCTCCGGGGATGGGGACTCCACCACCTCCCTGGGCAGCTTCTTCCAGTCCCTGACCACTCTTGCAGCAAAGAAATTTTTCCTCATCTCCAACCTAAGCCTCCCCTGGCACAACTTTCAGCCATTTCGTCTCCTTCTATTACCTGAAACTATGGAGAAGAGTGTTCTGAAGACAGCTCTGTGTCTTACAGATAGCTAAGAATGAAAAGAAGGCTCTGGAGAGACCTTATGGTGGCTTTGCAGTACCTGAAAGGGCTCTATAGGAAAGCCAGGAAGAGACTTTTACCAAGGGCTGGCAGTGACAGGACAAAAAGGAATAGACTGAAGCTTGAGGAAGGGAAATTGAGAGTGAAGAGGAGGAAGAAATTGTTGAGAGTGAGGGTGGGGAGAGACTGGCACAGGTTGCCCAGGGAGGCTGTGGCTGTCCCCTGCCTGGAGGTGTTCAGGGCCAGGCTGGATGAGGCCTTGAGCAAGCTGGGCTGGTGGGAGGTGTCCCTGCCCATGGCAGGGGTTGGAGCTGGATGAGCTTTGAGGTCCCTTTCAACCTAAATCATTCTTTGGATCTCTGGGTCTCTGAACCTGCCAGGATCTTTCAGCAATAATGAGACTGCTGCCTCCTGCATGACCTTCATCATAGATTTCAAACTCAGGCTACTACTCTGGCCAGGGTACAGCCAGGATATTACATAGCTCAGAGAGAATTTGAATCCTAGGAATAAGAGTTGCTAAATATTCATTCTGCTCTGTCTAACTCATGCTAACCACCATCCCTGTTCAAATCCTTTATCTCTCCTTTTAATTAATAGGAGTTATTGCTTAATATTCAGACTGGAATTCTGTTGAATTTCCTTCTTGCCTCTTTGGAGGTTGCTGAAGATTCATTGCATGAGTCCAGGAGAAGTTTTTCTCTTGAAATGAGGATGGATGTCTGCTACAAGGATCAGCATGATGGAGATCCCTGGAGGAGTTCAAGAACAGAAGACATCTCCCACCAGCCCAGGCTTCATCCAACCTGGTCCTGAACACCTCCAGGCAGGGGACATCCACAGCCTCCCTGGGCAACCTGTGCCAATGTCTCCTCACCCTCACTGCCAACAATTTCTTCCTCATCTCCAGGCTCAATCTCCTCCATCTCAGCTCAAGGTCACTCATCCTGCTGCTCTGCACAGTAGAGAGCTTCTTTGTGGCCCTTCCATGGCAGTCACAACGCAGGATGGTGAAGATGTGCTGCTCAGAGCCCTGTGTGCAGCAGAAGTTTTCTAGAGGGGACAGCTGGGGATCAGTGTGGAGACCTCATCTGAACTCCTGCACCACCATCCTTGGAGGTGTTCTAGAGACCTGTGGCCATGGCCCCTTGGGGCACAGTTTGGCGGCCATGGCACCTTTAGGCATGGTTTGGTGGCCATGGCACCTTGGGGCATGGTTTGGGGGCCATGGCAGTCTGAGGACTCAATGATCTCAGAGGTCCTTTCCAAAAAAACTATTCTCTGTATGGTTCTGTGGTGTTGCTGCCTCTGGAAGCCTGGCACATATCCTCTATCTTCTCCCCTTAGCACCCCTAGTGAGCCCAGGCCATCTTCTCAAACACCTCTGCATAGGATGTCTGCCACCAGTGGCAAACAGATAGTGACAATCTGTACTAGAAGGGGAAGGAGGGAGGCTGGGAGGGTTTCCACAGAGACCAGTCCATCATCACAGCCTGTGGGGGGAAATGACACTGGGAGAGTTTCCACCATTATGAATCTCAGACTCACACAAGGGTCCAGGGAGCTCCCTGTTGGGTGATAGAGGGAGAACAACTGTGCAAAACCAGGGATCTTGGTAGCTGTATCTGCTCACACTTGGGAGCAGTTCCACCTTACCCCTCACACCTGAGAGCAGTTCCACCTTAACCCCTCACACCTGAGAGCAGTTCCACCTTAACCCCTCACACCTGAGAGCAGTTCCACCTTACCCCTCACACCTGAGAGCAGTTCCACCTTAACCCCTCACACCTGAGAGCAGTTCCACCTTAACCCCTCACACCTGAGAGCAGTTCCACCTCCATAGAGAGTGAAAGGTGCCAGTGAAACAAGGAACTCCCAGAGAAGTTGGAGATGCAGGAGGTGCACCTTGACGGGTGAGGGATGCTGGAGGCTCTGAGGCAAGGTGTGAGCTGAGTGCCCCTGCTGGAGCAGGAACAGCCAGAGCCAGGACTGCCTGGAAACAGCCATGGGGACAAGCTGTGAATTAGATCATCTGCTGTGGGCAGCAGGAGCAGGGCAGGGATTGTTCTCCTGTACAGGGAACTGCTGAGGCCACCCATCAAATCCTGGGTTCAGTTTTGGGTCTCTCACTCCAAGAAAGACCCTGAGGAGCTAGAGTAGGTCCAGAGAACGGCAACCAAGCTGGGGAAGGGTCTGGAGAACAGGACTGGGGAGGAGCAGCTGAGGGAGCTGAGGGTGTTCAGCCTAGAGAGGAGGAGGCTGAGGGGAGACCTCATTGCTCTCTACAGCTCCCTGCAAGGAGGCTGGAGCCAGGTGGGGGTTGGGCTCTGCTCCCAGGGAACAAGGGACAGGACAAGAGAAAACAGCCTCCAGCTGTGCCAGATGAGGCTGAGGTTGGTCGTGAGGAACAATTTCTTCTCCAAAAGGGTTGCCAAGTCCTGGCCCAGGCTGCCCAGGGCAGTGGTGGAGTCCCCATCCCTGGAGGGGTTTCAAAGCCCTGGAGATGTGGTGCTGAGGGACCTGGTTTGGTGGTGCCCTGGCAGTGCTGGGTTAAGGGTTGGGGTTGATCTGCCAACCAAAGAAGTCTGTAAATACCACACAAGGACATCTGTTTACAGGCTCCTCAAAAGAGGGGAAGATTCCAGACAGGTATTGTAGGTAGGACCTACAATAACTGAAGTCACCAGACCTGATCACAACAGGCTTCCCTCCCGCCTGGCTGCCTGGCCAAACAGGAGCCAACAGCAGATGAGGAACCCCATGGTGGATAATTATCAACCAAAGTGCCTGGGGAAAATGTTCTCTTTGGACTGAATCAGCTACTGGTGCTCAGCTTGAGCCCTGAAAGGTAACAGATTATGACCCAGAAACACTTCCCATGCACAAGCAAAGTGTGAAGTGGAGCTTCTTCAGGCTGGGTTGGTGTCTCCATAGGTGTGGAGCAAAGGCTTGGGCTGGGCTGTGGGTCAGGTAAATTGGTAAATAGGGTTAGGATTGTTTCCTGGGGCTGTTAAATGTCACTCAGGCTTCCCTAAGTGCCTTTTTAACCCTATGTGCACATTAGGAGAGGTTGGGACATGCATGGCTTTTCCTTCTTCAGGATCAGGGCTCAGTGTTAGGATCACTTCTGTTTAAGACCTTTATTGATGATCTTGATAAGGACACAGAGTGTGTCAGCAGTAATTTATAGATGACACCAAGTTATGTGCAGGGTTGATCTGCACCAGGGCAAGGAGGCTCTGCAGAGGGACTTGGATAGGTTGGATCCATGGCCAGCGTTACCAGGAGGAGCTTCAACAAGGCCAAGTGCCAGGTGCTGCACTTGGGCACAACAACCCCAAGCAATGCTCCAGGCTTGGGGCAGTGTGGCTGGAAAGCTGCTGGCAGAAAGGGACCTGGGGCTCTAGTGGACAAGCAGCTGACTAGGAGCCAGCAGTGCCCAGGTGGCCAAGAGAGCCAAAGGCCTCCTGGCTGGGATCAGCAATGCTGTGTCCAGCAGGAGCAGGGAGGGGATTGTCCCCTAGGACTCAGCTCTGGGGAGGCCACACCTGGAGTGCTGTGTCCAGTTTTGGGCACCTCAATACAAGAGAGATGTGGAGGTGCTGGAGCCAGGGCAGAGGGCAAGGAAGCTGTGAAGGGCCTGGAGAATAAATCCGATGAAGAGCAACTGAAGGAGCTGGGGATGGTTAGTGTGAAACAGAGGAGGCTGAGGGGAGAGCTCATTGCTGTCTACAGCTACCTGAGAGGAGGTTGTGCAGAGGCTGCTGCTGGTCTCTGCTCTCAGGTCATTAGTGACAGAACAAGAGGGAATGGCCTCAAGCTGCCACTGGGCAGGTTCAGACTGGACATTAGGAAGAATTTATTCCCAGCAAGAGTGGTCAGTGATTGGAATGAGCTGCCCAGGGAGATGGTGGAGTCACCAACCCTGGAGGTGTTTAAAGGTGGTTTGGATGTGGTGCTTGAGGACATGGTTTAGGGGTGACCCTTACAGAGTAGGGTTAATGGTTGGACTTGGTGATCCTGAGGGGCTTTTCCAACCTGAATGATTCTGTGATTCTGTCTTGAGTCTTTTCTGCTCTCTGTCCCCCTGCATTAGGTGATTTGCATGGATATTGCTCACAGAACAATTTCCTTGGAAAAGTTTTTGCCTAATAAAAATGCAGCAGCTGCAAGTCACTCCTGAGTCAGTGATGGGCAATGGGCAGTGGGCAATGGGCTGAGCCAGGGCCAGGGCATCTCCAGCTGGAGAGAAGCCTAACTACAACATAGGGAGTTCCACCTACTGATGAGGAAGAACTTCCTGACCTCTCAGCAGAAAGCAGCCAGGCTGATGAAGGCACTGGAGCACCTCTCTTAAAGGAAAGACTGAGAGACCTGAGGCTGTTTGGTCTGGAGAAGCCTGAGAGGGAACCTTATCGATGTCTCATGGAACATGATTTGCTGTGCCCTCCTGTTCTTTAAGCCTGGGTAGCTACAGCCCCCGGCTCAATCCCCTGGATGTGTACCTCTGAGTCTGTCAGTATCTATGCCCTCACAGCCTGATTCAGGAGGGGTCAATGCTTCAGGCTCTTCTGCAGCTGAAAGGTTTAGGTCCAAAACCAAGCAGGGCTTTGCTGGGAGATTTGTGCAGCACTAAACCCTGCTGGCCTTTCAGCACTGCCCCAGAGGGAGCAGCAGCCTCTGCTTGGCAAATTCTCCCTCTGGATCACTTACACAATACTGCAATTTATTTTACTTTATTTGGTTGCCTTTTAATTCTAAGTTCACATCTTGATGAACCCAAAGGTTCAGCATTGTCTGAGCGACAGACAAGCACATCACTTTCAAGCCTTCAGCACCTGCAAAATCCTTGAGGAAACTACATATGCATGGGCCCTGTGCACAGAGAGACAGGAGAGATCAGGGAGTCACAGTCACAGCCTGGTTTGGGTGGGAAGGGAACTTCAAAGCTCCTCCAGCCCAACCCCTGCAGCCAGCAGGGACATCCCCAACCACAGCAGGTTGCTCACAGCCCCAAACAACCTGACCTGCACTGGTGCCAGCCATGGGGCAGCTCCCACCTCTCTGGCCAGCCTGGGACAGGCTCTCCCCACCCTCAGGGGCAAACATTTCTCCCTTCTCTCCACTCTCAGTTTCCCTCTCTGAGTTCCAAACCCTCCCTCCTTGTCCTGTCACCACAGGCCCTGCTCAAAACTCTGACCCAGCTCTCTGATCAGCCTTGAAGCACTGCAAGGCCACCAGAAGGTCTCCCTGGAGCCTTCTCCTCTCCAGGCTGCTCAAGCCCAACTCTCTCAGCCTGGCTCCCAGCAGAGGGCTTCCAGTCCTGCCAGCATTGCTGTGGCCTCCTCTGGCCCTGCTGGCCCTGCTCCCTGTCTGTGCTGAGGGCTCCAGAACTGCCCCAGCACTGCAGGGGGGTCTGAGCAGAGCACAGCAGAGGGGCAGAATCCCCTCCCTGCCCCTGCTGTCCACACTGCTGGGGCTGAGCCAAGGTGTGTTTGGTCACCATGACCTTCTTCCCAGTCCACACTGTCTGGCAGATGTATCCTGAAGGCCACCACAATTCCTGCACTACCTGTAAGTGGCCTCTTGTCTTCCTTTGATCCATGCAGTACTGAGGGAACTGAACAAAGTGGAAAGTGGGCAGGTGGTGGCACATCAAATCATGAAATCATAGAATCATTGAGGGTGGGAAAGTCTTCAGGGTCATCAAGTCCAGCTGTTAATGGTTTCAGTCATCATGGTTGTGGTGACTGAAGAGACAGAAGGGCAGATCCTGCAGGTAGCCTGCCCACACCTCTGGCCCTTGTGGAACAGCCTGCAAGGAAAGCAGTAGGGAGGGGTCGTGAATCACAGGGGTTGGAAGGGACCTCTGGGGACCATCTGGGGGGCACTATGAACAGGAATTTGCTATTTTCCTGTTAAAATGTTTTCTTATTGTCAGTTACATTTTTCTGAACAGAAGGGATAATTACCAGGAAAGAGCTTTGGAAGCTGAGTCTGATCTGCAACAGGAACCTAGAGTTGAGAAGGGCAATAGAGCTGGGAAGAGTCTGGAGAACAGGGCTGGGGAGGAGCAGCTGAGGGAGCTGGGGGTGCTTAGTGTGGGAAAGAGGAGGCTGAGGGAGACCTCATTGCTCTCTACAGCTCCCTGAGAGGAGGCTGCAGCCAAGTAGGGGTTGGGCTCTGCTCCCTAGACTCAGGTGAGAGAAGGAGAGGAAATGACCTGAAATTGTGCCAGGGGAGGGTTAGGTTAGAGAGCAGGAAAAATTTCTTCAGTGCAAGAGTGGTTTGGAAGAGGCTGCCCAGGGAGGTGGTGGAGTCCCCATGCCTGGAGGTGTTCCATAAAGGTGTGGCCATGGCACTTGGGGACTTGGTTTGGTGGCCATGGGGGGGATGGGGCTGATAGTTGGACTGGCTGAGCTTGGAGAGCTTCTCTAACCCAAAGAGTTCTTTGATTCTATGATTCTGTGATCTGGGTTTGATTGGCCAAGGTGCCCATGGCAGAGTACTGCAGTACAGGGGAGCAGGTTGGAAGAGTTTTCCTTCTGGGAAAAAAATAAAATGAAAAAAAAGAAAGAAAAAGGGGGGGGGGGGGGGGAAGGAAAAAAAAAGGAAAAAGAAAGGAAATTGAACTCCAAATAACTTCCCGTAAGTCTTCTTTCCAATTTCTCACAAGCTTTGTTGGCTGAGAATTGGATTTTCCCTCCACATAAAGTCATTGTGGCTGTGGGCTGACCACCTGCCACCGTGCCACTGCCACTGCCACCTTCCATCACCTCCAGCCCTGCTCCTCAGCCTGGGGATTCAGTCAGAGGCTCTGAGCACCACTTTCTGTCCCTCCCACTCCAGGCCAATGGCTGTTCTGGGGGTCCAGACCCCAAATGAGGAATGAGTCATGCCTTCTAGCAGGTGGCTTCAACTATTCCAGGGGAACAGAAATCCAATCACTGTTAAAATGTAGCTGTCCCTGACTGACAAAGTGACACTTCCAGTCCCTGCTGGTGGGAGGTGGTGAATGCTCCACTGCTCCAGCTTCACTCTGTGACATTTCATCAATCTCATGGCAAGAGGTCTAATCAAGGGAGCTGTTGCTTGTCTGGCACAGCCTGGCCTGGGAATAAAGACAAAGCAGTTCCAACAAACATCTCCTTGATGATCCCAAGCTGGGAGCAGTGGCTGGCACCCCTCAGGCAGTGCTGCCATCCAGTGAGACCTGGTCAGGCTGAGAGCTGGGCAGAGGAACCTCAAGAAGGTCAACAAGGGCAAGGTAGGGTCCTGTCCCTGGGGAGGAACAACCTCCTGCAGCAGGACAGCTGAGGGGGGACCTGCTGGAGAAGGACCTGAGAGTGCTGGGGGATAACATGAGGCAGCAATGTTCCCTGGTGGCCAGGAAGGCCAATGGGGCCCTGGGGTGCATGAAGAAGAGTGTGGCCAGCAGTAGTTCAAGGGAGATTCTTCTCCGCCTCTACTCTGTCCTAGGGAGGCCACATCTGGAGTGGCCTCTCACCTCTGGAGAGGTCACATTCCAGGAGAGCACAACAGACTCCATGACTGTGCTGGGCTGAAGACTCCTTCTGACCACAGCACTGCAGGACAAAAAGAACCAAAGCAGGCATGAAACATCCTCCCACCTCATAACTCACTGTGAACAGTTTTCCAAGAGCAGGAGAAGGAAACCCAAAGCCTGACCAGATGGATGTGAGCCAGACAAGGTCTCTTTTTATCATCATGGATTTGGGGGCTTAGTAAAACTCAGATAAAGAGCATTTGAAAAGAGAGAAGATTGCTTTGTTTGCCCATGAAAAGCAATGTCCATCCTACCAGGTTTTGCCAAGGGTTTGGAGACCTGGACAACCACCTCACAGAATCATAGAATTGTTTTGGCTGGAAAAAACCTTCCAGAGCATCCAGCCCATCCATTCTCTAACTCTCCCAAGTCTGCTGCAAAACCATGGCCCTCAGCACCACAGCTTTGCTTCTGTTAAACATCCCCAGGCGTGGGGATTCAGCCACCTCCCTGGGCAGCTTGTGCCAGGGTTTGAGAACCCTTTCAGTGAGGAAATTTCTTCTAATGCCCAACCTAATCCTCCCCTGGTGCAACTTGAGGCCATTTCCTCTTGTCCTATCACTTACCTGGGAGCAGAGCCCAGCCCCCACCTGGCTCCAGCCTCCTCTCAGGAGCTGTAGAGAGCAATGAGGTCTCCCTCACCCTTCTCTTCTCCACACCAAACACCCCCAGCTCCCTCAGCTGCTCCTCCCCAGTCCTGTTCTCCAGACCCTTCCCCAGCTTGGTTGCTCTTCTCTGGACCTGCTCCAGCTCCTCAGTGTCCTTCTTGCAGTGAGGACATGTGCTAACCTGACACCTGTCCCACAGTGGATCCAACCTTTGCATCCTCTTAACAGGGCAGACAAGAGGAAGACTCCCCAGTGCTGGAGAGAGGACAGTGCCAGTGCTGGAGAAAGGGCAGTGCCAGTGCCAAGGCTCACACCCATGGCTCCTGGGTTTGAACCAGAGCAGTGGCCTGCAACATGGCTCTCAATATCTTATCCTCAGCAGGAGCTCTCTTGTTGGGGCAGCACCAAAGGAGGACAGCAGCCTCTCACCCAGGGGCAGAGGTTGGCAGCTCCAGCTTAGAGAACACTTAAGTGTTGTTTGCAGAGCTCCAAAGAGAAATGCCTCTTGTCTGGGGCACTTTTCCTCTGCTATCACCATTAATCCTGTTAACAGAAATTGCATCAATAAACTCCGCTCCTTTTGATGTCTTCCTCCCTAATCTTCATGGTGGATTACTGCAGTAGGTCACCTTGCATCCTCCCTTATCCCTGTCAGAGCATCCTCCTTTGAAATCTGTAATTATCTCTCTGAGATAATTGCCAAAATCATCTGCAGTCCTGGAGAGATCTTCAAAACCTACTTGTTTATGAAAGCAAATCATTCAGGTTAATCAAATGTTGTGAGATTTCCACTCTGCCTGTCTGGGTGTTTGGATGGAAGCCTGGGATGGCAAAGTTCCCCACCAGGCTAGAAGACTCCTACAGGAGGGCAACCTGACCACTTCAGAGCAAAGCTCAGCTCCAGGGAAAGGCTCTGATCTCCACTGGATGGCTCTCCGGGAGCGGAGGCTTGTGCTAGAAAAGGAATTGAGGCAGGCTGGGTGAAGGAGTGCTGAAGCCAGCAGGCACTGCAGGTGCAGGAGGACCTGTGGTCAGTGGCAGTTTTCAGCACCACTTGATGAGGGGAAACTTAGGAATGTTTCTAATTACCTGCAGGGTGGGGGGCAAGCAGAAGGAGCCAGGCTCTTGTCTGTGGTGCCCTGTGGTAAGGGGCAGTGGATACAAACTGGAAGCCAGCAAGTGCCACCTCAATGTGAGGAGAAACTTCTTTGCTGTGAGGGTGCCGGGGGACTGGAGCAGGCTGCCCAGAGAGGTTGTGGAGTCTTTCTCTGGAGGTTTTTTTGACCTATCTGAATGTGTGCCTGGGTGACCCTGTTCTGGCAGGGCTTGGACATGGTGATCTCCAGAGATCCCTCCCAACTCCTACCATCCTCTAATTCTACCACAGCCTGCAGGGCTCTGCTGGCAAAGGAGGCTGTCTCCAGTGACAGGGAAACAGCTGACACAAGGAGTGAAGCTGCAGCTGTGTCCAGCCTGATCCCCTGCAGCAAAATGGTTCCTAGCAGAAAAAAAATCCCTGCCACCACCTGAGAGCAGCTGAGCTTCAGTGTGTCAGAAGACAGACTCCAGAAAGGACACAAACTCTGCTAGATACCTGCAGTAGCACAGCTAAAACAGGCAGAGGGCTGCAGGAGCAACCCAGGGAAGGGCATGGCCCTGCTGCTGCTCTGCCAGTGCTCACAGCAGCTCTGCACACCTCTGGGCTTACCCTGGGCCTTGTCTGGACTGTCCTGCTTCTCCTATCCTCTGCCTGTGTGGCCCATGCAGGACATCCTGTCTAGACATCTGTCTGCAGGAGAAATCTCTGCAGCTGTATCAGAGAGCCACAGACCTGCACTTGGCATCTGGTGCTCTCTGGGTACCCAACGGATCCCTCAGTGCTGGGCAAGAGAAGAAGCTGGACTGGGATCCCACCAAAGAACCTTTCCAAAGACAGAGAACTTGAATGCCATGACAAAAGGGAATGAACTCAGCAAACTTGGTCACTGTCCAGATCCTAATTCTGTAACATTCCTAAGGTTACTGGAGGAAAGATCAGGACCCTCTTCACCAGCACACTGTCAGCCCAGTCACAGCCTTGATCCACCCTGGATCATGACCTGCAGTCACAGCCTTCATTCATCCTGGATCATGCCCTCCAGTCACAGCCTTCATCCCTCCTGGATCATGCCCATTCACCTCTTTATCTCCTGGGGAAGAAAACAAAAAGTCCAGACTGACCTCTGCCAGCCCCAAGCAGCAGGTCTGAAAGGCTTTGCAAGTGCTTGAGCTGTGGTGAAGGGAATCAAAGAATGCAGAGAAAGAACCCTCCAAGGGGATCTTGTCCAACCCCTGCAGGCAGCAGGGACACCTCCAGCTGGAGCAGGGTGCCCAGGGACACAGCAAGGCTGAGCTTGAATGTGTCCAAGGACAGAGCCTCCACCACCTCCCTGTGCAACCTGTTCCAGTGTCTCCCCAGCCTCACTGTGCAGAACTTCCTCCTGATGTCCAACCTAACTCTGCCCTGCTCCAGTTTCAAACCATTGTCCCTGGTCCTATCCCCACAGCCTTTCTGAGCAGTCCCTCCCCAGCCTGTCTGCAGGTCCCCTGCTGATACTGAAATGCAGCTCTGAGGTCTCCCTGGAGCTTCCTCTTCTCCAGCCTGAATAGCCCCAAGCCCCTCAGCCTCTTCCCCCATAGCAGAGGTTCTCCAGCCCTCTGATCATCTTTGTGGCCTCCTCTGGACCCTCTCAAGCAGCTCCATGTCCTTCTTGTGCTGGGTCCCCCATATCTGGGCACAGCCCTGCAGGTGAGGTCTCCCCAGAGCAGAGCAGAGGGGCAGGATCCTCTCTCTCCAGCTCTGGCCACACTGCTTTGGGTGCAGCCCAGGCTGCCCTTGGCCTTCTGTGCTGCCAGTGCCCATTGCTGGCTCCTGTCCAGCTCCTCCCCCACCAGCACCCCCAAGGCCTTCTCTGCAGGGCTGCTCTCAATCTCATCACCCCCAGCCTGGATAGACATCAAAGATTGCCCTGACCCAGGTGCAGGACCTTGCCCTTGGCCTTACTGAACCCCATGAGGTTCTCCTGAGCTCCCTTCCCAGCTTGTCCAGGTCTCTCTGGATGAGATCCTATCCCTCAGTCTTTGTAACCACACCACCCAGCTTGGTAGCATCTGCAGGGTGCACTCCTGATGTTGTCCTCTCTATCAGCTCCCTGAGCCTGCCCAGCCTGCTGCCTGCAGACAAATATTTATTCAGGACAAACATTCAAACTACTCAGAGTGCCAGGGAGAGCCAAAAGAGCATCTGCACTCCTCTTAGGGTGTTCTGAACTGTACTGGAGTCACAGCACAAAACCAAATCCTTGTCTATTAATGAGACACAGACAGAGTTTTGATCTGACCCCACACACCACTGTGCTCTCCTCTGCACAAAATATTTGCACCTGCAGTGGTAGGGCTGGGCCTGCAAACAGCCTGGCTGAAGGAGATGGCAATGGATTTCCAGCAGAGCTTAGCAACTTTGCAAGAATCTACACAGTTTTTGTTCAAATTTCAGATAAAGCACTTTAAAGTCACTGAGTTTGGTTAACCAGCAAAGGAGGGTTAGGGGTCAGGCTGCTGGGAAGCAGCTTTGTGGAGAAGGACCTGGGAGTGCTGGGGGAGAAGTTCCCCAAGAGCCAGAAATGTGCCCTGTGGCCAAGAAGCCCAAAGGGGTGCTGGGGTGCATGAAGAAGGCTATGGCCAGCAGGGTGAGGGAGATTCTGCTCCTTCTCTACTCTGCCCTACTGAGGCCACATCTGGAGTCCTGGGCCCAGTTCTGGACTCCCCAGTTCCAGAGGGAGAGGGAACTGCTGGAGAGAGTCCAGGGGAGGCTGCAAAGCTGCTGAGGGGCCTGGAGCAGCTCTGTGAGGAGCAAAGGCTGAGAGCCCTGGGGCTGAGAGCCTGCAGAAGAGCAGCCCCAGAGGGCATCTCAGCAATGCTCAGCAAGAGCTAAAGGAGCTGTGGGGGGCAAGAGGCTGGGGCCAGACTCTGCTCAGTGGTGCCCAGGGACAACACAAGGGGCAAGGGACACAAAGTGAAACCCAGGAGGTTCCATCTGAGCAGGAGGAGAAAGTTTTTTGTTGTGAGGGTGCTGGAGGCCTGGAGCAGGCTGCCCAGAGAGGTTGTGGAGTCTCCTTGAGTGGAGAGCTTCCAACCCCCCCTGGGCATTGTGCTCCTGGGCAAGCTGCTGTGGGTGCCCTGCTGGAGCAGGGCTTGGACTGGATGATCCCCAGAGGTCCCTTCCCACCCAACCCTGCTGGATTCTGGGATTTTTACCCCTTTAGTGACACTTTTAAGTGATCTCCAAGTTCCTCTCCCATGACTTCCTAGAGGTGGCAGCTGATGGTTTCTTTACCCCATGACTATTTATGACAAAATATCACTTGGACAAATCCAAATCACACGTTTGAAGGCAAACCAATCATGAATTCTTTAAATGTCCCTTCAGATTCTGAAAAAGATCTGGGGGTGATTATTTTTTTTTCTTTCTAAATGACATTAGTTTCAGAATTTCACTTCCAGTCAGACTGAAAGGAAATAAACATCTTCAAAGATCAGAGAGCAATGGAAGTGTTGCCAGTTCTGTCCCCAGCTTCTCTTATCAGGAGAAAGGAATATTGTAAAATGTCTTTTTTCTTCTGTTTTTGGAAAGGAAAAAACATCAAAATCTCCTCATTTCTCATCTGATCTTCCCTCCCAACTTCCCTTTCTTCTCTCATCTCTTCTCCAAGCAGCCAAACATGCAAGCAGTCAGCTCTCCTGGCAGCACTGAGCAGCCTGCCTGCTCCCAGCTCCAGACACTGCAGGTGCTGCTCTCAATAAGATGCCATCAGCTAAGGTCTTCCTTCACAAGGGCTATGAACTTCATCCTGGGAGTGGACTTGGCATCCCCATGGCACCAGTCTGCTGCTGTTGGTGCATTTTTTTCTTGGCCTGACAAGAAATGAGTAGAGGTAGTGCTGTAATTCTGCAGAGCTGCTGCTGGCTGACTGGAGGAGGCACTTCTGCTCCAGGTCTCTATTTGCAAGCCATTAGGAGGTGCTTTGAAAAAAAAAATGTCTCCTGAAACTGATTGCTTCACAGAATCACAGAACTGCCAGGGTTGGAAGAGACCCCAAGGATCATCCAGCTCCAATCCCCTGCCATGGGCAGGGACACCTCCCACCAGCACAGCTTGCTCAAGGCCTCATCCAGCTTGGCCTGGAACACCTCCAGGGAGGGGACAGCCACAGCCTCCCTGGGCAACCTGTGCCAGAGTCTCCCCACACTCATGGGGAAGAATTTCTTCCTAACATCCAATCTGAATCTCCCTTCCTCTAGCTTGGATCCATCCCCCCCGGTGCTATCACTGCCCAATACCCTCAAAAGTCCCTCCCCAGCTTTCTTGGAGCCCCCTTCAGATGCTGGAAGGCCACAAGAAGGTCTCCTGGGAGCCTTCTCCTCTCCAGACTGACCAAGCCCAACTCTCTCAGCCTGTCCTCACAGCAGGACAGGAGCTCCAGCGCTCCTGAGTGATGCAACAGAAGTTTCAGGAAATAGTCATGATAACAATAATCAAATACTAATGGCCACTTCTGACAGGAGCTTGTAAAAATGTTTTCTCTGCTTTTGAGACAAACCAGCTTGGTACAGGGACAGGGAGTGTGACACTGCCTCATGTAGCCCAAAACCTCAACAGTTCAGTTAAAAAATGACAAAACAAAACAAAAAGAATGGTGTGGATTCCAGTGCTCTGACCCAGTGGGATGCAGGGTTATTTCCTGTTGCTTTGTAATATTCCAGACTCAATCTACTCCCAGAGTAACTCAGCTTTATGAACAAATAAATGTGTTCAGTCCTTCAGGCTGGAGGGAGAAGTTTAACTGAGTATGTGCAGAAATTCAGCAGATTTACACAGTGGAAAAAAAAATCATTTAAAATTTCATGAGTTTTGGAGAGGAACTTTTTGATGTTTTAATGCTGGGGTAAGCAATAATAGAGAGATGGAATAAATTCCTCTCTGCTCCTTGCATTTCTCCTCCTCTGGCACTCTGTCCTGCACCACCCCTGCAGGCTGGACCATCAAACCTAGGAAGTTTTAATCAGACAATCCAAGAATCATGGAATGCTTTGGGTGGGTAGGGACCTCCAACGCTCTTCCAGTTCAACCCTCCTGCAGTCAGCAGGGACATCCTCCACCAGATCAAGTTTCTGAGAGCCCTGTCCAGCCTCATCTTGAATATCTCGAGGCATGGAGCCTCAACCACCTCCCTGGGCAACCTGCTGCAGTGTTCCAGCAGCCTCATGGTGCAGAACTTGTTCCTCACATCCAATCTCAATCTGCTCTGTTCTCATTTCAAACCATTGCCTCTGGTCAAGTCCCTGCAGGCATTTGGGAACAGTCCCTCTGCTGCGTTAGGTCACACCAGAAGCTTCTCTTCTCCAGACTGAAAGCAACATCACAAAATCCAGAACCAGTCCTGACACTGTGAGTGTTGGAGAAGAATCCCAGAATCCAGCAGGGTGGGGTTGGAGCTCATCCAGTCCAAGCCCTGCTCCAGCAGGGCACCCACAGCAGCTTGCCCAGCAGCACAATGCCCAGGGGGGTTGGAAGCTCTCCACACAAGGAGACTCCACAACCTCTCTGGGCAGCCTGCTCCAGGCCTCCAGCACCCTCACAACAAACAACTTTCTCTTCCTGCTCAGATGCAACCTCCTGGGTTCCACTTTGTGCCCCTTGCCCCTTGTGCTGTCCCTGGGCACCACTGAGCAGAGTCTGGCCCCAGCCTCTTGCCCCCCACAGCTCCTTTAGCTCTTGCTGAGCATTGCTGAGATGCCCTCTGGGGCTGCTCTTCTGCAGGCTCTCAGCCCCAGGGCTCTCAGCCTTTGCTCCTCACAGAGCTGCTCCAGGCCCCTCAGCAGCTTTGCAGCCTCCCCTGGACTCTCTCCAGCAGTTCCCTGTCCCTCTGGAACTGGGGAGCCCAGAACTGGACCCAAGTGTCCAGATGTGTCCTCAGTAGTGCAGAGTAGAGGGACAGCAGAACCTCCCTTGCCCTGCTGGCCACACTCTTGTCAGTGCACCTCAAGATTTTATTGGAAACACTGTGAAAGGAGGGACAGAAGTGATGTAACTTTGCCTGTAGCACTCAGGACACCACACTGGGCAACAGGGACAGTGCACTGAGGATTGCATCCAGCCAGTGTCATTCCATTTGCTATAGGGAAGAACAAGTAAATCATCCCAGTCATGGGGGCACAGACTGAAGGTTTTCCAGTCCATATTGCTGAATATAAAATGTGGCTCCTGGAGTGAACACAGACTGGCCAGAACATGGGGTGGCTTATCTCAGTGCATTCATTGAACCACAGAATGGGTTGGGTTGGAAGGGACCTTCAAGAGCATCCAGTTCCAACTCCCAGCCATGGGCAGGGACACCTCCCACCAGCACAGCTTGCTCAAGGCCTCATCCAGCCTGGCCTTCAACACCTCCAGGCAGGGGACATCCTCACTGCCAAAAATTTCTTCTTCCTCTCCACTCTCCATCTCCCCTCTCCCATCTCAAAGCCATTGTCCCTCATCCTGGCACTCCCAGCCCTTGTCCAAAGTCCCTCCCCAGCTCTCCTGGAGCCCTTTTAGCTACTGGAAGGCTGCTCTGAGGTCTCCCTCCTCTCTTCCCCAGGCTGAACAGCCCCAACTCTCCCATTCTGTCCCCACATGGGAGCTTCTCCAGCCCTCTGATCATCTTGGTGGCCTCCTCTGGTCCTTCTCCACCAGTTCCATGTCTCTCCTGTCATAGGGACACCATCTTCTTCTACAGGCTGAGGCTTTCAGTCTCTTCCCTCTAAGCCTTTGGGGACAGCATGTCTGTGGCTGTGCACTTGGGTTTAGCCATCAAAATCCTTATCAGGACCAGCACAGGTTTATACCTGTGCCAAGAGAGCTCTACACCATTCACATTTTTCACTCTAAATCAACCTGCTGGCTCTTATTCCCTGGAAGTGTGCAAGGCCAAACTGGATGAGTCCTTGAGCAGCCAAGTCTGGAGGCATCCCTGCCCTTGGCAGAGGGTTGGAGCCACTGATCAATAAGGTCCCTTCAGACCTAAGCCAATGATCTTCTGCTTGTCATGGAAGTATCTCACAGGAAGATCCTTTTGCTCCATGCATAACCCTGAGGGAGTTTTTCCCTACTCCTGTCTCCAGGCTGTGTGGCCTCTCCCTGGGTACCAGCACCAGGTGTAAGCCAGGCAGTAAATCCTGTGAGCATCTGTGTCCCTGACACTGTCAGTCTCTGCCTCAGAGTGTTTCACCTGGTGCAGGCTCTGCAGACACATCAGGCTCTACAAGACACCTGGCCAAGCTGGATCAATGGGATGAGGTACAAGAAGGCCAGGTCCTGAGTCCTGCACCTGGGTCACACCAACCCCATGAAGGCTCCAGGCTGGGGCAGAGTGGTTGGAAACTGCCCAGCAAAGAGGGCCCTGGGGGTGCTGGTCCCTCCCTGTCAGGCTGCTCTCCATCCACTCTGCCCCAAGCCCATTCTCAAATGGAGGTTTTGAATCTCAGTTTCTGCCCACCTGCAGAGGCCAGGAGGCACACACCTACCTCTGCCTCCAGAGGGAAGCCTCTTCCAGGCACTGCCCTCAAGCTCATCTTCTGCATGTTTGCCTACATCTGCATTTCTCTTGCCACCTCCTTCAGACAGACCTTCACTTCAGTCTGAGCTCCAGGATAGTTTTCAGTCCCTACTAACTGCTTTTCCCTTCCCCTCTCTCCTCTGCTCCTTACCTTGTGGTATTCCCACCCTGTCCCAGTCCTCCCAGTACCACAGATGTCTCCTGCTGCCAGGGGAGAGCAAATTATTCTTGTCTCATATGGCAGTGAGAACCATCAGGGGCACCCTTGTTCCCATTGCAAGGAGGGCCATATGTTGGGCTCCCAGGCCAGAGAGCAGCAAAGAGCTGCTGAAACAGTGATGTCTGACTGAGTGCATTGAATTCTTTTAGGTTTGAGAAGAGACATCTCTAGATAACCCTTCATGCTCAGGCTGCCTCTGCTCAGTCACCCCAGTCTTAAAGAACCTGCAGATCAAAGAGGGCAAGGACAGAGTGCAGGGGGAACCTGCACAGAGCACAGGGGGCAGGGTGCAGATCACCACCGAGAGAGGAGCAAAGTTTTTTTGTTGTTAATCACAGCAGAGACAAGGCTCAGGCTTTGGCTCACCAAAGGCAAGAGGCTCCTCCACGCTGGGTGAGCCCCACAGCTGCCGAGCTTCCCAGAGTCACAGAGGGCATCAGGTTGGAAGGGACCCTCCAAGCTCATCTTGTCCAACACCCTGCAGGCAGCAGGGACACCACCAACCAGAGCAGGCTGCCCAGGGACACAGCCAGGCTGAGCTTGAATGTCTCCAGGGATAAGGCCTCCACCACCTCCCTGAGCAACCTGTTCCAGTGTCTCCCCAGCCTCACTGTGCAGAACTTCCTCCTGATGTCCAACCTAACTCTGCCCTGCTCCAGGTCCAAACCACTGCCTCTTGTCCTATCCCCACAGCTCTTCTGAACAGTCCCTCCCCAGCCTGCCTGTATGTTCCCTGCAGATCCTGAAATGCAGCTCTAAGGTCTCCCCAGAGCACCTTTCCCAAGGCTGAACAATCCCAACTCCCTCAGCCTGTCTTTGTAGGAGAGGTTCTCCAGCCTTCTGATCACCTTGAAAGGGACCTACAAGTAAGAAAGGAGGTGGCTTGTCGTGCCAGAATGAGGGGGAAGGGTTGGAGTTTGGGGAGGGGAGATTGAGACAAGGAAGAAATTCTTTCCAGTGAGGGAGGGGAGAGACTGGCACAGGTTGCCCAGGGAGGCTGTGGCTGTCCCCTGCCTGGAGGTGTTCAAGGCCAGGCTGGATGAGGCCTTGAGCAAGCTGGGCTGGTAGGAGGTGTCCCTGCCTATGGCAGGGGATTGGAGCTGGATGAGCTTTAAATTCCCTTTCAGCCAAAACCATTCTGTGATCTTTAAGATCCCTTCCAACCCAAACCATTTGATGAATGCTTCCTCTGCACAGCCCTGTACCCACTCCTGCTCCCAATCCAGCACCACACCTGCAGCTCTCCCCTGCTTGGCACGCCTGTGCTGTACCCCCACACCACCCTTTTCACCTGCCTCAATCCTACTTCTTTTATCTTTCCCCTGCTCCTCATCCCCAATCCACATGTGGGAACCTCTCCCTGAATCTCTCCTTGACACACATCATCACGACCTGCTTCCAGCAGTGCAGGTGTAAGATGGATCAGGGATCTCTGATGGAAAGGCACAGCACTGTCACAGTACCCTGCCACTGCTGCTCAGAGGTTTCTAGCCACAGCTAGAGGCAAAATATTTGCTGAACATTTGTACTTGAAGCTGACTGAACCAGTTCCAGGGAAGCAAAAGTCATTAAATCTAGTAAAGGTCACCTCAGAATCACAGAATGGGTTGAGTTGGAAGGGACCTTCAAGAGCATCCAGTTCCAACCCCTGCCATGGGCAGGGACACCTCCCACTTCCTCATCTCCAGTCTCAATCCCCCCTTTCCCAGCTCAAAGCCATTGTCCCTCATCCTGGCACTCCTAGTCCTTGTCACAAGTCTCTCCTCAGCTCTTCTGTGGCCCCTTTCAGGTACTGGAAAGGTGAGTGAGGGGTTCTGAAAGGGAAGGAAGCTCCATGGAGAAAGACTCCAAGTCCTGGTGTGTGTCCAGTTCTGAGATCCCCAGTTCAAGATGGACAGGGAGAGAGAGTCCAAGAGAGTCTAATGGAGGCTATGAGGATGCTGAAGGGCCTGGAGCACCTGTGTGATGAGGAAAGGCTGAGCTCTGGGGCTGTTGAGCCTGGGGAAGAAAAGGCTGAAAGGAGATCTGATCAATGTTTATAAATATCTGAAGGGTGGGGGGTAAGAAGAAGGGACCAGGCTCTTGTCAGTGGTGCCCAGGGACAGGACAAGAGACAATGGACAATGGACAGAAGTTGGAACCAAGGAATTTCCACCTTGCCATGATGAAAAACTTCTTTGTTGTGAGGGTGCTGGAGGCCTGGAGCAGGCTGCCCAGAGAAGTTGTGGAGTCTCCTTCTCTGGAGGCTTTCAAGACCCAGCTGGATGTGCTCCTGTGTGACCTGCCCTGTGTGACCCTGCTCTGGCAGGGAGGGTTGGTCTGGATGGTCCCTTCCAAGCCCTAGCATGCTGTAATTCTATGACTCTCTGCTTCCTTGCTTCTCTTTCTGCAGTCTCAGGTCAGGCACTGAAATCTGGTTTCCAGCCCACAGCTGTTGTCTCTGAAGCCTGGTGAGTCACCAGGGTGTTCTCACAGCACTCACCCAAACGCTTTTCCAGAGCCATGTCTTCCAAAGTAAATCCTTCCTGTTCCACTCTGTGCCTTCCCACGACCAAACTCTTCCTCAGGCTTTATTCAGAAGATCTGGGCAGCTGAGCAACCCCTCCTGCTCCCCTGCCATCCCCTCATTATCATGCAGCTCCACCTCACACTGAGCTTCACCACTTCAGTGGACTCTGGGCCAGCTTCCCACTGAACAAATGAAGCAAATACTCCTCCAAAACACACTTAAAAAAAAATTATTGCCATCTTAATGATAAATGATGAAGCTGAAGGCCACCATCCATGGCTGGGATTCTTCCTACGTCTAATCAGACTTCAATGTCTGCTAATGAAAGGCACAATCTGGTTAAATGAACACGAATGGGAGCAACAGAGCTGCAGACAAGAAAGCAGGAGAGATATATAATTAATGTGATCATTGGGAAAGGGTAGGGAAAAAAAGCTGTGTGATATTGTTCCATCAATTATCAGCCTCTAATAATTCTGTCAGCAAGTAAATGAAACCATTTTATCAATTAGTGCCAATCGTTTCCCCACAGAGAGGAGAGAAGGCTGCAGAAAGGCAAAGCAAAAGTGCAGCAAGCAGAGGGCAGGGAAAGGTGGGAGGAGGATGGAGACAGGTTTGTGATGATGGTCACTGGACTGTCTTCAGGACACTCTTTTCCCTAGTCTCAGGTGATAGAAAGAGAAGAAATGGCCTGAAACTGTACCAGGGGAGGCTTAGGCTGGAGAGGAGGAAAAGTTTCTTTGCTGCAGGAGTGGTCAGGGATTGACAGAGGCTGCCCAGGGAGGTAGTGGAGTCCCCATGGCTGGAGGTGTTCAATAAATGTGTGACCATGGGCACCTGGGGCCATGGTTTAGTGGCCATGGTGGGGTTGGGTTGATGTTGGACTGGGTGATCCTAGAGCGCTTTTCCAACCCAAATCATTCTAAGAGTCTGTTATTCTATGACTAGGCTCTGTAGAAGGCGTTGAAAAGATCTGCAGCATGAAGCCCTGCAATCAAGAGGTTTTTGGGGAGCAATCTTGTGATTTCGGTTCACCAGGCTTGGTCATGGACAAAGTGGTCCAGGTTGGCTGCTGCATGGTCTGGCCTGGACCACCCAGCTCTGAGACTTCACTCCCTGGTTACAGGGCACTTATAGTGGAGGCAATGGCACTGCACTGCCTCAGTAGGACAAACATTCTCCAGCTTTGTGAGGGCAGGGACCTCTTCAAAACCAAGGCCAGAAGCAGCTGCATGAAAACCTGCAGTTTGTAGAGACAGTGAGAGAAGGATCCTCTCCTCTCCTCTCCTCTCCTCTCCTCTCCTCTCCTCTCCTCTCCTCTCCTCTCCTCTCCTCTCCTCTCCTCTCCTCTCCTCTCCTCTCCTCTCCTCTCCTCTCCTCTCCTCTCCTCTCCTCTCCTCTCCCTCTCCTCTCCCTCTCCCTCTCCTCTCCTCTCCTCTCCTCTCCTCTCCTCTCCTCTCCTCTCCTCTCCTCTCCTCTCCTCTCCTCTCCTCTCCTCTCCTCTCCTCTCCCTCTCCTCTCCTCTCCTCTCCTCTCCTCTCTCTCCTCTCCTCTCCTCTCCTCTCCTCTCCTCTCCTCTCCTCTCCTCTCCTCTCCTCTCCTCTCCTCTCCTCTCCTCTCCTTCTCCTCTCCTCTCCTCTCCTCTCCTTCTCCTCTCCTCTCCTCTCCTCTCCTCTCCTCTCCTCTCCTCTCCTCTCCTCTCCTCTCCTCTCCTCTCCTCTCCTCTCCTCTCCTCTCCTCTCCTCTCCTCTCCTTCTCCCTCTCCTCTCCTCTCCTCTCCTTCTCCTCTCCTCTCCTCTCCTCTCCTCTCCTCTCCTCTCCTCTCCTCTCCTCTCCTCTCCTCTCCTCTCCTCTCCTCTCCTTTCCTCTCCTCTCCTTCTCCTCTCCTCTCCTCTCCTCTCCTCTCCTCTCCTCTCCTCTCCTCTCCTCTCCTCTCCCCTCCCCTCCTCTCGCACCATTTGAGCTGCAGTGTCTCATTTTGAACAGGTGTTCATCATGGGCCATTGGATCAGAAGGTGGCAAGACTCTGGAATGGATTGTCCAGAGAGGTTGTGGATGCCTCCTCCCTGGAGATGTCCAAGGCCAGGCTGGATGTGGCCTTGAGTAACCTGGGCTAGAGGCTGGAGTAGATGATCTCTAAGGTCTCTTCCAGACTAAGCCATTCTGTGATTCTCTGGTGAGATTCACACTTGCAGGCAAAGTCTTTGGGACCTTTTGCTCCAGCTACTGCAGGCTTGCAGCAATGTTACAGAGCAAGTTCAGGCAGGGCACAGGAGGCTGTGAATCTCATGGGTGAGGAGGGGCAGAGACAGGAACTGAGTGGAAGATTTGGGAATCCATGACTGCAGGTCCAAGGGACTTCACATCCCAGAGCAGGCATGGGGCATGCTGCTGGCTGTCCTTCCATATGCAGCACTGGGGAGGCCACACCTTGAATCCTGGGATTGGGCTTCTCAATACAGGAAAGAGGTTGAGGGGCTGGAGTGGGTCCAGAGGAGGGCAACAAGGCTGGGGAGGGGTCTGGAGAAGAGGGCTGCGGAGGAGCAGCTGAGGAAGCTGGGGGTGTGCAGCCTGGAGCAGAGGAGCCTGAGGGGAGACCTCATTGCTCTCTACAGCTCCTGAGAGGAGGCTGGAGCCAGGTGGGGATTGGGCTCTGCTCCCAAGGAAGAAGGAACAGAACAAGAGGAAACAGCCTCAAGTTGTGCCAAGGGAGGTTTAGGTAGGACACAAAGAACAATTTCTTCCTCAAAAGAGTTGTCAAGGCCTGGCCCAGGCTGCCCAGGGCAGTGGTGGAGTCCCCATCCCTGGAGGCATTTCAAAGCCCTGGAGATGTGGTGTTGGGTTCATGGTTGAAATCCATGACCTTGAAGGTCTTTTCCAGTCTGAAAGGCTCTGGTTTCCCTGATAGAGCCTGAAGTGAGGGTTCAGCAGGGCTGGAGGATGGTTTAATCTGGTGGTGTGACTGCTGCTCCTGCAGAGGCTTTAAGCCCTTCCTGGGGATGTTTTTGAGCACTCAGCAAGAAACTGTCTCTTCAGAGGGATTTTCTTTCCTCCTCTCAGGATGAGAGGTTGGTATTTGACTTCATTATCTCTTAACTTAAAGTTCAGGCCATCTGGCATCCCAGTGTGCAAACAATCTTGTAAATTAAAAGGAGAAATATGGTCACAATTCCCTTATGGCTGCAGACGTGGAAGCTGTTAAATTACTGGGGATGTGCAGAATGTACTTGGGAAGACACAGAGTTGCCTCCCAACATCCCAGCCCAGCAAGTGAAGCAGCACTTTATGAATGAAGAAGGCTAGAAATGTAGGTGACCAGGCTGCAGAGGGTGGAAGCAAGAAGGAATGTGGGGAAATTGTCCGAGCAGTCAGGCATAGGATTAGAAAAGTCAAAGCCCAGGTAGAATAAAATCCAAGCAGGGACAGCAAGGACAGCAGGAAAAGCTGCCCTAGGTCCAGCAGTGCCTGAAGAAAGGCTGGGGAAATGTGGCCCTCTCCAGAGGGAAAGAGGAGACCTGGTAGCCTGGGGTGTGGAGAAAGCTGAGGAGCTCAAAGACTTTTTATGCAGTTCCAGACTGAAGGAGGGAAGGTCTAGATGAGACTTGGGGAAGGAATTGTTGGCACTGAGGGTGGTGAGACTCTGGCACAGGTTGCCCAGGGAGGCTGTGGCTGTCCCCTGCCTGGAGGTGTTCCAGGCCAGGCTGGATGAGGCCTTGAGCAGCCTGGGCTGGTGGGAGGTGTCCCGGCCCATGGCAGGGGGTTGGAACTGGATGAGCTTTCAGGTTCCTTCCAACCCAACCCGTTCTGTGATTTGGTGATTCTGTGATTCTACCTCTCTTTATGTCTTGCTGCATGGCCTGCTGATGGTCTGCTGATGGTCTCCTAATCCACCTGCAGCTGGACGCTGTGCTGCTGACTCAGCATTAAATGGCAGTGATTGTGTAGAGCTGTTCTTAGGGTTTCATGGCAGTTTTTGAGAACATTTCACACAGCCTCATCCAGCCTGGCCTTCAACACCTCCAGGCAGGGGACAGCCACAGCCTCCCTGGGCAACCTGTGCCAGTCTCTCCCCACCCTCACTGCCAACAATTTCTTCCTCCTCTTCACTCTCAAACTCCCCTCTCCCAGCTCAAAGCCATTGTCCCTCATCCTGGCACTCCCAGCCCTTGTCCAAAGTCCCTCCCCAGCTCTCCTGGAGCCCTTCAGCTACTGCAAGGCTGCTCTGAGGTCTCACTCTGTCTGTGTATATCTCACAATCCCAACATGGTGGGGACTGGAAGGGACCTCTGGAGCTCACCCAGTCCAAGCCCCTGCTCAAGCAGGGCAACCACAGCAGCTTGCCCAGGAGCACAATGGCCAGGAATGAATTTTGTTCTCTTCTGCACCCACAGAACTTCTGTTTCACTTCATTGCCTTCTACAAACCTGCAAAACTTTCTCAACCCTTTCCTCCAAGCCCTACCTGGTGCACTTGGTGCCACCCTGGGCTTTTCAGGATCCTCCTGTTTTATTAAGAGAATTAGCTATTTCCAGAGATGTATAAAGATGGAAGATCCTTGTGTGTTTTAATGAACCTGAAAATGAGCTGGAGAACAATCTGATTAGAAAGCTCTCAACACCTCAAGCGCTCCCTCGGGACCGAGCCATAATGAAGGTAATAATTAGCAAGATCTCATTTGGAAATGGCTTGTTCCATAAATATATGGTTTGCTCCTGCTATTTGAAGCCAGAGCCAAATAGGTAAAGATCTGCAGAAGTGGAACAAGGATAAGATCACATAAATAAAGCCAAGTACATGTCTCCTGCCTCCAGAGGGGGACAGAAAATGAGGTGGTAAGAAAGAAAAGAACAGCTCTGTGCGGGGTGGCAAAGCAAGGCTGAGCCTGGCAGGAGTGGAGCTCCCCACATGGACTGTGTGCTGTGATACAAACCTGTGACCTGGCATGGAATCATAGAGCTGCTGAGGCTGGAAGAGACCTTGGAGATCAAGTCCAACTGCTCACCCTGAAATACCTTTGCTCATCAGTGTCCCCAGCCTGCAGGCTGGGTGAAGGGAGCTGGAGAAACTGCTGAGCAAACGAAGCACTGTGCCCCACATCTCAGCCACATCTCAGCAGCCCAACAGCAGAGCAGCCTGCAGCTGGTTTTGTAACCCCTGAGCAGAGGTGCAAGGCTGGCATGGGACTCATGGAGCTGCTTTGAGAGCATCCAGTCCAACCCTCACCCAGTGCCACCCCTGCTGCTGAGCCACTGCCACTGCACCACAGCCCTCAGCACCACATCCATGCAGCTTTGAAACCCCTCCAGAGATGGGGACTCTACCACCTCCCTGGGCAGGCTGGGCCAGGGCCTGAGAACCCTTGCTGGGAAGGAATTGTTCCTAATCTCCAACCTGAACCTCCCCTGGTACAACTTGAGGCTGTTTCCTCTTGTTTTGTCACTTGTTGCATGTGAGAAGAGCCCAACCCCCACCAAGCTCCTGGATTTCAGTGTGTGTGGAGGTACTTCCCTGTCCTCCCCATGAATGGCCTCAGAGCTCTGTGCTGAGCCTGGCTGCATTCTCCTGCTTCATCTGCCTGTATCATCCTTCCGTGTGCCCAGCACCCAGACAACAGAGAATCATAAGGTCACAAAATTGTTTGGGTTGGAAAACCCCTCTAGGGTCATCGAGTCCAACCATCAACCCAGCACCACCATTGCCACTTGGGATCTATGGCCTCTCCTGCTTAGGAGGACCCTGACACTGCCTAGATCAAGGACTCTGGGGACTTGTAGGCAGCTGGGATCAGGCTGAGCCCAAGCCTCCTCCATTGGTGAGCTCTCTAAGGGCAGAGGAGTCACAGAATCACAGCATATTAAGGGTTGGAAGGGACCTCCAGACACCAGCCAGTCCAACCCCCCTGCCACAGCAGGGTCACCCAGGGCAGGTCACACAGGAGCACATCCAGATGGATTTGGAAGTTCTTCAGAGAAGGAGACTCCACAACCTCTCTGGGCAGCCTGCTCCAGGCCTCCAGCACCCTCACCATAACAAAATCTCTCCTCACATTGAGGTGGAACCTCCTGGCTTCCAGCTTGTCCCTGTTGTTCCTTGTCCCATCACTGGACACCAGCAAACAGAGCCTGGCCCCTTCATGCTGACCCCCACCCCTCAGGTATTTACAGACATTGAGGAGATGCCCTCCCAGCCTTCTCTGCTCCTGCATGCTGGTGGGCAGCAGAAGGAAAGCAGCTGGAGAAGAGGTGCTGGCATCAGTGCTTGCAGAGCTGGGGCAGGGAGCAGGCTGCTCCCCAAGGGATGAGCTGCTTCTCCTAGAGCTGACATCTCCCTTTCCCCAGGCTATTGAATGTGTCACCAGCGACAGCAGCAGCCAGGATTCCAATAAAATGTTGCCTGGCGGGTAACTGCAGGTTCCTGTTTGCTTCCTAGTGGAGGCGTGCAGGCACCATGTTAAGATGAAGTGGTTCTGGCACTGCCTAAGCAGCACAAAGCCATGGAAGACCTCCATCCCCTGGGCCTGAGACTGCTTCTCCACTGCTGGTCTGAGGGGTGCTCCACAGCCTTGGAAGGCCTTCTGTACGGAGTGCTAAGTGTGCCACCAGCCCAGCTGCATACAAAGCACCTTCCTGAGAGGCAGCAGCTAAACCTGACACTTCTGCTGGTCACCTGGGAGATAAAGCCACCAGAGTGTCTGCTTCATCATTTCTTAGTGCTCTGATAGAGATTAATCAATCATGCCAACTCCTGAGCTTGCTCTGGAATTTAACCACTTGCAGTGGTCTCTGCTGCTGCTGCTGTTGATTATCTGCTTCATAGAATCATGGAATGGTCTAGGTTGGGAGGGACCTTTAAAGGTCATCTAGTCCCACTTCCCTGGAGTCAGCAGGGACACCTTCAACAGATCAGGTTGCTGAGGGCCCCATCAATTTTAACTTTTAATGTCTCCAGGGATGTGGCTTCAACCACGTCTCTGAGTCACCTGTTCCAGTGTTTCACCGCTCTGTGGCTGCTCAGAGCTCCAGACAGCCTGACCTGGAATGGTTCCAGGGATGGAGCATCATGCAGGTCACCTGTAGCTTACTGTGGAGCTGTGTGGCATCAATTATTAATATCAAGTAACTTCTGCATGGTTTGCTGCCCTGCTCTGCAGCTAATGGCCTCAGGTAGCTGTTAATGGCTTGCATGCCTCTGCACGGGGCCAGGCAGCCTGTGCTTGCAGCAGGTCAGCAATTCACCTTCAGCTTCAGGCTGGGGCAGTGTGCCGTGGTCAGACATTAGGTTGTTTTGATGCAGGAGTTCCTGGTTGTGGTGAGTCCCCAGCCATAGCAGGATGTAGAGAAATCCCAGAATCCCACAGAATGCATTGGGTTGGAAGGGACCCTCAGAGCTCATCCTGTCCAGCCCCCTGCAGGCAGCAGGGACACCTCCAGCTAGTGAAGGTTGCTCAGGGCCACATCAAATCTGACCTCAAATGTCTCCAGGGATGGGACCTCAACCATATCTCTGAGAAACCTGTGCCAGTGTCTCACCACTCTCCATTGTGAAGAGCTTCCTCCTGATGTTTAACCTGAATCAGTATCAGCTCTGCTCCAGAGCAAGTGCAGCTCTCTTCTGCAGTGGGAGCCCTGCTCATAGCTCAGCTGGAACTGGTCCCAGACCTCCATGGGGCTCATGAGGTAACTCCTACTTGCAGGTATCTGTTATGCAGCCCCTGGAGTCTGGACCAATGACACCAGGCCCTGGGCCAAGCAGGGGCAGTCTGGGAAAGACACAGGGGACAGGCTGCACAGCTAAGCCTCAGAGAGGAGTGAAAAGGACATTTCCTAGGAAATGGAGGAATCTGGGGAGCCCTGGAAATGGGCGAAAATAGAGAATCAAAGAATGGCTTGGTTGGAAAAGACCTTGAGATCATGCAGTCCAACCAGCACCCAACTTCTCCCTGTGCACAACTCTTTGACCATACCTCAAAGCTCCTCATCCAAATGTCTTTTAAACCCTTCCAGGGATGGGGACTCCACCACTGCCCTGGGCAGTCTGGGCCAGTGTCTGATGAACCTTGTGGTGAAGAAATTTTTCCTAATATCCAAACTAAACCTCCCCTGGTGCAACCTGAGACCACTTCCTCTTGCCCTATCACTTTCCTCCTCAGAGAAGAGGCTGGCACCAACCTGGCTCCACAGCCTCTCAGGGAGCTGAGGAGAGCAATGAGGTCTCCCCTCAGCCTCCTCTTCTCTAGAGTAAATAACCCCAGTTCCCTCAACTCCTCCCTACCAGCTCCTCTCCAGACCCTTCCCCAGCTTTCATGCCCTTCTCTGGATACAATCCAGCACCTCAGTGTCCTTCTTGGAGTGAGAGGCACAAAACTGAACCCAGTACTTGAGCTCTGGTCTGGCTATCACTGTTCCCAGCACATGGCAAATGACCTTCTTGAAGCCTTCCAGCCAGGGCTGTGACATTTGCCTCTTGTCAGTGATCAATTCCAACAATACAGAAATGGCTCTTCCTTCCTGGGGCCTGGGGGATGTCTGCACAGGAGCACCGACCTGGGATTTCAGCACTGAATTCTCAGTTCCTTTCCTTACTGAGTACCATGGCACCTGCACAGGCAGAGCAGGAATTTGTGAGGGAAAGGTAAAAGAAAACAGGACATGGAACTGCTGGAGGGGGGCCAGAGGAGGCCATGAAGATGATCAGAGGGCTGGAGAACCTCTGCCATGGGGACAGGCTGGGAGAGTTGAGGCTGTTCAGCCTGGGGAAGAGAAGGCTCCAGGGAGACCTCAGAGCAGCCTTCCAGTAGCTGAAGGGCTCCAGGAGAGCTGGGGAGGGACTTTGGACAAGGGCTGGGAGTGCCAGGATGAGGGACAATGGCTTTGAGCTGGGAGAAGGGAGATTGAGACTGGAGGTGAGGAAGAAATTGTTGAGAGTGAGGGTGGGGAGAGACTGGCACAGGTTGCCCAGGGAGGCTGTGGCTGTCCCCTGCCAGGCTGGATGAGCCCCTGAGCAAGCTGTGCTGGTGGGAGGTGTCCCTGCCCATAGCAGCGGCTTGGAGGTGGATGCTCTTGAAGGTCCCTTCCAACCCAACCCACCTGTGATTCTACTGGATCTGTGAAGGCAGTTCAGCTGCAGCCCTCCCTGGCTGGGACTGCTTGATGCAGACAGCACAGAGGCACCGTTCCCAAACTAGGCTGATCAGTCTGTGACTTAAAAAGGCACCCAGCTCCATCTCGGGCTGTGTATAAAATTATCTTGGTTTTCTTTCCTTGCTGCTCCTCCTCATCAGGCAAAAAAAAAAAACCAAAAAACCTCACCCCAGACTATTTTGAAGCTCCAAAGTGTTGCTTTCCATTGATCTTTTTCCAGTGTACTACTGAAACAGGAGCACTTCTGCAACTGCTGCTCTGCAATCTGGGAACTGCCTTCACAGGAAGGCAGTGCCTGCACTTCTGAGTTGTTTCCATTTCCCTTCTTTTGTGGTGAAGTAGCAAGGAGGATGCCTGAGGCACTGACAGGAGTGGGGAACCATCACAGGACACAGTGTGGGTAAGGGTTGGGATGATGAGGTCTCTGCAGTGCCCTGCACCACTTACAACATCTCCAAGAGCAGTGAGCATCAGGCTGGTAACCTGCCATGAAGAGGGAGAGAAAATCTGAGGATGTGAAACATCTTCATTAATAACCTGGATGCAGGGATGGAGTGGCCTCTCAGTTTGCTGAAGATCCAAACTGGGAGCAGAGGCTGACACCCCTCATGCTGTGCTGCCATCCAGTGAGACCTGACCAGGCTGAGGAACCTCATGAAGGTCAGCCAGGGCAAGGGTAGGGTTCTGCACCTGGGGAGGAACAACCTCCTGCAGCAGGACAGCTGAGGGGGGACCTGCTGGGAAGAGCTCTGTGGAGAAGGAGCTGGGAGTGCTTGGGGACAACAAGTTCCCTATGGGACAGCAATGTGCCCTGCCCAATGTGCCAGGAAGGCCTTTGGGGTCCTCAGTGCGGCCAGCAGCTCAAAGCAGATTCTTCCTTTTCTCTGCTGTGCCCTGGAGAGGCCACATCTGGAGTCCAGGGTCCAGTTCTGGGCTCCCCAGTTCAAGAGGGGCAGGGAACTGCTGGAGAGAGTCCAGGGGAGGCTGCAAAGCTGCTGAGGGGCCTGGAGCAGCTCTGTGAGGAGCAAAGGCTGAGAGCCCTGGGGCTGAGAGCCTGCAGAAAAGCAGCCCCAGAGGGCATCTCAGCAATGCTCAGCAAGAGCTAAAGGAGCTGTGGGGGGCAAGAGGCTGGGGCCAGACTCTGCTCAGTGGTGCCCAGGGACAGCACAAGGGGCAATGGACACAAACTGGAACCCAGGAGGTTTCATCTGAGCAGGAGGAAAAATTTCTTTGTTGTGAGGGTGCTGGAGGCCTGGAGCAGGCTGCCTAGAGAGGTTGTGGAGTCTCTTTCTCTGGAGGCTTTCAAGTCCCATCTGGATGCATTCCTGTGTGACCTCTGCCCTCAGTGACCCTGCTCTGGCAGGGGCTTGGGCTGGATGATGGTTTGAGATCCCTTCCAACCCCTCATGTTCTGTGATTTTGTGACTGTCTTATCTTGAGCAATCCTCAAGTTCCTCCATCTCCTGAAGCTGAAGTGCTGGGCATTTAAGGAGATTCAGGGAATTTAATTCACCCTCTGAGTTCTTTTAGTTCCTTGAATCAGAAAGTGATGAGACTCCCCTTTCCAAAGAGAAGCCACCAAATCATCCACTTGGTGATGTCTTTATCATTCTTTAATTGCTGCTTTTGTTTTTAAACAACAAAATAAGCAAGAAGAGAAGCCAAGAAAAGTGTATATTTACAGGGAAGTAATTCAGATACTTGAATGAAAGGAAATGGACCAATTTAGGAGGCTGGAAAGGTTACAGATGATTACATGGCTTGGAAGCTCTGCAATCTCTTTGCAACTGCTGATTCTAGCCTATGGTTACTGTAACAAAAACAGTCCTGGGATTTACACCATGCCTTTAAAATCACTAAATCACCACTTTGTAATGCATTAGGGAGAGAGTCAGAGAATCACAGACTGCATTGGGTTGGAAGAGACCCTCCAAGGTCATCTCTTCCTACCCCTGCAGGCAGCAGGGACACCTCCATCTGGAGCAGGCTGCCCAGGGACACATCCAGTCTGACCTTGAATGTCTCCAGGGATGGAGCCTCCACCACCTCCCTGGGTAACCTGTTCCAGTGTCTCCCAACCCTCACTGTGCAGAACTTCCTCCTGATGTGCAACCTAACTCTGCCCTGTTCCAACTTCAAACCATTGCCTCTCATCCTATCCCCACAGCCCTTCTGAACAGTCCCTCCCCAGCCTGCCTGCTGGGGCAGGATCCTCTCTCTCCAGCTCTGGCCACACTGCTTTGAATGTAGCAGAATCCCCTGACCGAGCTCTCCAGGGGCAGCAGGAAGACTTTGGTTGCTGGGATCTGGGACCCTGGCATCTCACAGTGAGATCTCTGATCCTGGACCTGAAATGTCAGAAGCTTCTCAAGAAGTGTTCTGTGATGTGTGCTGGTAAACCTCACCTCCTACCTTCTTCATGCCTCCAATCTTCTTTCCAGCTTCCTCCACAGCTGGGACTGGTCCAGTACCCTCATTCCTTCAGGCTGCAAGGGGACCTGGAGCTTTTACCTCAGCCAAGTCTACTACTTCTTTCCACAGGAGGGTTGGCCAGTCCTGTGCTCTACAAGATTTCATTGGCAGATAAGAGGTCACCAGTGTGGGCAGGGCAGAACTATTTAGAGTCCTAATTACAGGCCCTGTTCATCACTGTTGGCTTACCAGAGCATTCTCTGTGCAGATACATCCTAAGCTTCCATCCTGGGAGCAAATCCCAGCATCATTCCCAGCAGCTATCAGGAAGGCTTTGGTGAGTGGAAACCTCTTGGTGCTGATCAGATCCCTGGGTCAGCAGGACCAGTCCTGACCATGGGCCTCTGTAGGAAGGCAGGCTTGAGTTAAGTCAAGGGCTGCTCACTTCAGGAAGGACATTGAAGGCTGGAGCAGGTCCACAGAAGTGCAACAAAGCTGCCTTAGAGCAGCTTCTAGGGCATAGAGCACAAATTATGTGAGGAGCAGCTGAGAGACCTGGAGGTGTTTAGTCTGGAGCAGAGGCTGAGGGGAGACCTCATTGCTCTCTGCAGCTCCCTGAGAGGAGGTTGGAGCTTGGTGGGGGTTGAGCTCTTCTTACATGCTGCAAGTGACAGGACAAGAGCAAAAGGTCTCAAGTTGTGCCAGGGGAAGTTCAGGTTGGAGATTAGGAACAATTCCTTCCCAGCAAGGGTTCTCAGGCCCTGGCCCAGCCTGCCCAGGGAGGTGGTAGAGTCCCCATCCCTGGAGGGGTTTCCAAGCTGTGTGGCTGTGGTGCTGAGGGCTGTGGTTTGGTGGCAGTGGCTCAGCAGCAGTGGTGGCTTTGTGAGCTCTGGGTGAGTATTGGACCTGAAGATCCCAGAGCTCTCTTCCAGCCTCACCAGTTCTGTGCTTCTGATTCTACATCTCACTGGAGGTGCTCGGATGGGAAGCTGGTGATCGGTCCTGGTTCCCAGGATTCACACATCTCCAGTGGAGTGCTCAGTGCTGGAGCCACCAGGCTACTGAGCATGGCCCTAGGCTGGGCTGCCATCAGCCAAGCTCAGTCCCTCAGTACTGTAAGGCTCAGCTCCTTTCTCTTTCATAGAGTCACAAAATGGTTTGAGGTGGAAGGGACCTCAAAGCTCATCCAGCTTCAGCCCCCTGCCATGGGCAGGGACACCTCCCACCAGCACAGCTTGCTCAAGGCCTCATCCAGCCTGGCCTGAAACACCTCCAGGCAGGGGACGGGGACAGCCACAGCCTCCCTGGGCAACCTATTCCAGTCTCTCTCCATCCTCACTCTCAAGAATTTCTTCCTCATCTCCAGTCTCAATCTGACCTCCTCTCCAGTCCCCAGTTGTGTTTTCAGATTCATTGCTGGCATAGGCAGCCAGCAGGTATTCTTCAGCTCCAGTGTTGAGTCAGAGCTGATTTAGGGCTTTCACTGGGAAGCTCCACTGCAAGAAGTTCTCTCCACGGCCTCACCCTGGGGAAGAAGGAATGCAGGGTCTCTGAAATTGTGAATGGCAGAGGAGGAAGTGAAGAGAGGTTCACAGTCTGTCAAGAAGCAGGCATGAGAGACCAGCCAAGGAAGTGATAATTTCAGCAACTTTAAAGAAAACAGAAGGAAGCATTTGTTCATGTGGTGTGGAGTGAGGCTGTGGAATTCATTGTCATGGGAAGCAGGAAAGCAGGCCACAGAAAAGCAGGAAATTCAAAAACAGACTAGGCAAATGACCAAATGACATAGAATCCCAAAACCCCAGCAGGGTGGGTCTGGAAGGGACTTCTGGAGATCACCCAGTCCAATCCCTGCTCCAGCAGGGCACCCACAGCAGCTTGCCCAGCAGCACAATGCCCAGGGGGGGTTGGAAGCTCTCCACACAAGGAGACTCCACAACCTCTCTGGGCAGCCTGCTCCAGGCCTCCAGCACCCTCACAACAAACAACTTTCTCCTCCTGCTCAGATGCAACCTCCTGGGTTCCACTTTGTGCCCCTTGCCCCTTGTGCTGTCCCTGGGCACCACTGAGCAGAGTCTGGCCCCAGCCTCTTGCCCCCCACAGCTCCTTTAGCTCTTGCTGAGCATTGCTGAGATGGCCTCTGGGGCTGCTCTTCTGCAGGCTCTCAGCCCCAGGGCTCTCAGCCTTTGCTCCTCACAGAGCTGCTCCAGGCTGGTTTGCTCTGTTGTGTGTATCCTAGAGGCCAACTACACAGCCTCCCTAATCTGCAAGTCCATGGGAATCTGCTCTTTAGCTGTAAGGTCTAACCCAGTGGGCACCACTGAAAGGACACAGTTCAGGAACTACACCAGGAATCAGAGGAGAGAGAATGGGAAGAGAATTCTGTGCTTTCCTGAGTCTTATACTGTTTTCTAAGCCTCTCTTGTCCAGGAGGTGCTGTGAGGTTGGACAGGATGGGTCTGTGGCAGATTTCTGACCCAGGAGAAGCTATCCTGTACTACTGGAAAGCCAGGGATGTGCTGAGCTCCCAAAAAGGGAAATGCTTCCTACAGTCCCTGAGGAAAGCTCCGGTCTCTGGGTGGGTGGTTTCTGCTGACAGCCCCAGATCTAAACTGGGTGGGAAATTCTGTGCAGAAATCACAGCCCTGAAGATACCTCCTGCTCACATTCTGGGCATAGCAGATACCTCTGTGATACTTCTATCACATTCTGGGATAGACATGAACTACAGAGGAGTCACCAGACCTACACTGAGCTTATAGAACAAGCACTGGGATGGTTGTGTCTTGACACCATAGCTTAAAGTGGAGTCTTTAGAGTAAAGGAAGAATGGATGTGTAGGGCTGGTGAGCAGGATCCAAGATTAAAAGGGACTGTGATGAGCAAGGTCCATGGTGAGCAAGGTCCATGGTGAGCAGTATCCATGGTGAGCAGTGTCCATGGTGAGCAGTGTCCTTGGTGAGCAATGTCCATGGTGAGTAATGTCCATGGTGAGCGGTGTCCATGGTGAGAAATGTCCATGGGGAGCAGTGTCCATGGGGAGCAGTGTCCATGGTGAGAAATGTCCATGGTGAGTAATGTCCATGGTGAGCAGTGTCCATGGTGAACAAAGTCAATGGTGAGCAATGTCCATGGTGAGCAATGTCCGTGGTGAGCAATGCCCATGGTGAGCAGTGTCCATGGTGAGAAATGTCCATGGCGAGCAATGTCAGTGGTGAGCAGTGTCCACGGTGAGCAGTGTCCTTGGTGAGCAGTGTCCTTGGTGAGCAGTGTCCTTGGTGAGCAGTGTCCGTGGTGAGCAATGCCCATGGTGAGCAATGTCCATGGTGAGCAATGTCCGTGGTGAGCAATGCCCATGGTGAGCAGTGTCCATGGTGAGCAGTGTCCGTGGTGAGCAATGTCCGTGTGAGAAATGTCCATGGTGAGTAATGTCCTGGGTGAGCAACGCCCATGGTGAGCAATGCCCATGGTCAGCAATGTCCATGGTGAGTAATGTCCATGGTGAGCAGTGTCCATGGTGAGCAGTGTCCGTGGTGAGCAGTATCCGTGGTGAGCAATGCCCATGGTGAGTAATGTCCATGGTGAGCAAAGTCCATGGTGAGCAATGTCCATGGTGAGCAATATCCATGGTGAGCAGTGTCCGTGGTGAGCAATGTCCATGGTGAGAAGTGTCCATGGTGAGCAATGTCCATGGTGAGCAATGTCCATGGTGAGCAGTGTCCATGGTGAGCAGTGTCCTTGGTGAGAAATGTCCATGGTGAGCAAAGTCCATGGTGAGTAATGTCCATGGTGAGCAAAGTCCATGGTGAGCAATGTCCATGGTGAGCAATATCCATGGTGAGCAGTGTCCGTGGTGAGCAATGTCCATGGTGACAAATGTCCATGGTGAGCAGTGTCCATGGTGAGCAGTGTCCTTGGTGAGCAGTGTCCGTGGTGAGTAATGTCCATGGTGAGCAATGTCCATGGTGAGCAAAGTCAATGGTGAGCAATGTCCATGGTGACAAATGTCCATGGTGAGCAATGTCCATGGTGAGCAATGTCCGTGGTGAGAAATGTCCATGGCGAGCAATGTCCATGGTGAGCAATGTCCATGGTGAGCAAAGTCAATGGCGAGCAATGTCAGTGGTGAGCAATGTCCATGGTGAGCAATGTCCTTGGTGAGCAGTGTCCATGGTGAGCAGTGTCCATGGTGAGCAAAGTCAATGGTGAGCAATGTCCATGGCGAGCAATGTCCATGGTGAGCAATGTCCATGGTGAGCAATGTCCTTGGTGAGCAATGTCCATGGTGAGCAGTGCCCATAGTGAGCAAAGTCAATGGTGAGCAATGTCCATGGGGAGCAATGTCCATGGTGAGCAATGTCCATGGTGAGCAATGTCCATGGTGAGCAAAGTCAATGGTGAGCAGTGTCCATGGTGATCAAAGTCAATGGTGAGCAGTAAATGTCATGGACAGAGTGCGGGTGGGGGCCTTTGTGCACAGCTGAGTGAGAGCAGCCCTGGGACAGCACTGTCTCCACCAGCAGCCTCCAGGATGCTGAAGCAGGGTGCACAGAGCCATTGAGTTGCTATCTGCCTGCTGTTCCTTTCTGCTTACTAAACCATGCCAGGCAGTCACTGCTCAGACAGAGCCCTCCTGGGTGCTCTGGCAGAATCAGAGAAGCTTCACAGAACAGCTTGGGTGGGAAGGGTGTTGTGGTAGGGCCATGACATGGCCCAGTACAAGCCCAGACAGGCCTTAAGATGTCTAGGCAAGGTCCCTCTATCTCTCCTCCTTCCTGCAGACAGTCAGGGCAACATGAGAAAAGGAACAAAGGGGACAGGACTCCTGCCTGTCTGGTCAACATGTTGTTTACCTGGGGTGAGAGCAGCTGTGCTGGCCACTGCTCCCCCAGAAACAAGGCCCTTGCTGCTGCCTTTTATGGTTCTAGCCTGGCAGAACCATTTCCATTGGGCAGCTACACATTAGCTTCAGTGCCCCATTGGACCACTTGATCTCTGGCAAGTTGTATATATGTATAGGCTGACTTGGTAGTCCCCTTTGCCTTGCCTTGCTTTAAGCCTTGCTTTCAAGCCTTGCTGCTGAACCTGCTTGGACCCATCTTGTAGAAGCTGCCTCGAGTTGCCCTGCTCTGCCTCGAGTGTCTTGTCCATAGCCTGGGATAAAACCCCGAGCCATACCCAGCAAGCAGGAGAAGCCAGAAGCCTAGAAGCTGGCTTCGCCTGGCCTGCTTCCCCTTGCCACCTCTCGTGCTGTGCCTCAGTTTCCCCAGGAGCCAAGCCAGTGCCCGTCACGACGAGCGTCCTTAACTACCTGCCGTCCGCCGCAGCCAGCCCAGCCTGGGACCAGGCGGTGTCCTCTCCTTGCCGGCAATCCGCCGTGCTGTGCCCTACCAGAGCGCCCCAAAGCCTCATAGCTAACACAGCAGCAGCAGCAGCAGCAGCCCCTACGTGGGCAGAACCAGCAGTGAGTAATTAATTCATTGCCCTTTTGCCCTAAGGGTCCTTACCGAGTCCCCCCCGCTGTAATCCAGCACTATCTGCTCCTGGGAACCTTCTCTTTCCAAGTTCTTTCCTCCCAGTTTGCATAGAACTGTTATATTCTGCCCAAAGACTGCACATTGCCACTGTCAATCTATATTCCAACCAGACAAGGATCCTATTGAAGGAGTTTTGTCAATTTTCATATTAATAAAGGCTCACTAATATTTGTATTAATACCCATTTGCCATAGCGTTTATTAGTTAAGGGAAATTTCTTACTATCCCTTCCCTTACAACAAAGACACCTTCAAAGCTCCTCCAGCCCAACCCCTGCAGCCAGCAGGGACATCCCCAACCACAGCAGGTTGCTCACAGCCCCAAACAACCTGACCTGCACTGGTGCCAGCCAGGGGGCAGCTCCCACCTCTCTGGCCAGCCTGGGACAGGCTCTCCCCACCCTCAGGGGCAAACATTTCTCCCTTCTCTCCACTCTCAGTTTCTCTCTCTGAGTTCCAAATCCTCCCCCCTTGTCCTGTCACCACAGGCCCTGCTCAAAACTCTGACCCAGCTCTCTGATCAGCCTTTGAAGCACTGCAAGGCCACCAGAAGGTCTCCCTGGAGCCTTGTCCTCTGCAGGCTGCCCAAGCCCAACTCCTTCAGCCTGGGTCCCAGCAGAGCGCTTCCAGCCCTGCCAGCATTGCTGTGGCCTCCTCTGGCCCTGCTCCACCAGGTCCCTGTCTGTGCTGAGGGCTCCAGAACTGCCCCAGCACTACAGGGGGGGTCTGAGCAGAGCACAGCAGAGGGGCAGAATCCCCTCCCTGCCCCTGCTGCCCACACTGCTGAGGCTGAGCCCAGGCCAGGCTGGGGCTGGGCTGGCAGTGCTCAGTGCTGGCTCATCTCCAGCTCTGCACTCCCAGCACCCCCAAGTCCTCCTCCTCAAGGCTACTCTCCAGCACTTCATCCCCCAGCCTGAGCTGATCCTGGGGACTGCCCCAGCCCGGGTGCAGGACCTTGCACTCGTTGAATCTCATGAACTTCATGGGCCCAGCTCTCCAGCATGTCCAGGTGTCTCTGGGTGGATCCTGTCCCTTTTGCATGTCAACTGTCTAAGCAGTTAGGAACTCCTGAAGATAAAATCCACCCAGCTCTATGTTGATTGCATATTCCAGATACTATTCCAGAAACTGCAATGTGGAAGTGGTTAATTTGACCACTGAATAGTGTTCCTTTTCTACAGCAGCATTCCCTCCACACCTGGTGAGCAATGTTCCTCCATCCTCCTGAAGCCCTTGGTGCATGAATACAAACCCTCCAGCCCCACCAGCTCCCCACATCACCTGTCCTTGGCTTTCACAAAAAGGATGGAGGCAAAGGTGAGAGCTCTGCTTTTCTAGCTGGTAGCTTGCTGTGGGATCTGAATTATCCCTGTCACTGCAAATGATATTTGCAGTAAACAATTTCTGCTACTCCTCAATAGCTGAGCCAAAACCTCCTAATCAATATGTGGGACTTGCTTAATAGCTCCTCAGGCCATATGTCATTAATGTTGCAGCAGGTAGTGGGGACGGCCTCATTTGGATCCCAATAACCATGGAAGGTGGCTGAATTCCAGTGAAGCACCCCAGTAATGACTGTCTGCAGGCTGGAAACTCAATCACAGTGCAGAGACAGAGACAAGTGGATATTTAAAACAGTCCCCACAGCACTTGCCAGTCCCTGAGCTCCAAAGCAGCCTCTGAAAGGAAGCATCATCAAACGGCAGCATATAGCAGGTTGGGAGGGATTCCTTCAGCCCCTGTGCTCTGCTCTGCTGAGACCCCACCTGCAGCACTGACCCCAGCACAGGAAGGACATGGAGCTGATGGAGAGGGTCCAGAGGAGGCTATGAAGATGATCAGAGGGCTGGAGAACCTCTGCCATGGAGAGAGGCTGGGAGAGTTGGGGCTGTTCAGCCTGATGAAGAGAAGGCTCCTGGGATACCTTACAGCAGCCTTCCAGTAGCTGAAGGGGCTCCAGGAGAGCTGGGGAAGGACTTTGGAGAAGGGCTGGGAGTGACACTTGAACAGGTTGCCCAGGGAGGCTGTGGCTGCCTCCTGCCTGGAGGTGTTCAAAGCCAGGCTGGATGAGGCCTTGAGCAACCTGGGCTGGTGGGAGGAGTTCCTGCCCATGGCAGGGGATTGGAACTGGATGTCCTTTAGGGTCCCTTCCAACCCTACCCATTCCAGCACCCTGTGATCCTGTGCCATAATCACTGTCCTGGGATGATGCTGAGTGTATCTGCAGTTCCTGCCAGAGGAACCATCTCTCCAATCCCACTGCATGTACCAGAGAGACTCTTGCATTGGCCACTGGGGCTGGATGAGGACTGAACTCTCCTTGCTCCATTCCCTCTTCTCTCCCACTCCCTTAACACCAGTTACTCCCTTTGACATCTGACAGCTGAGGTTCAGGGGGTTTGAGTGCAGTATCTCCCAGCAGCAATCCCAGGTAAGAGAGCTGTGGAATTTTCCTAGCAGTTCAAAACCCTGCTTGGCAGCCCTGGGGGACACAGTCCAGACAAGGTCCCCATGCTCTGGGTTGCTCTGTGCATGGCCAAGTGAAAAAAAAAAAAAAAAAAGGAGAGGAAAAAGAAAGAAGTCAAAGCCCAGAAGCAGCTGGAGGTGTGGCTGTGGAAAGCTCCACATGATTAACAAGCTCAGCCCTGGATCATCTGAGGAGACTCTAACCTAAATGAATGGATCCTCTGGGGTCTGCAAAACTGGGCTAATATTTTGCAAGAACAGCTCTCCCCTGCTTCCTGCCCTCCAGGCTGATGAAGACAAAATGCCTTCATTATTGCAGCGTTTAGCAGTGTGCAGTGGTTAGGAGAGGCTGCAGGATGTGCAGGAACCCAAGCCCATTACATTGATCTCCCAGCAAATAAAGCTGCAAATATTTACCTTCACCATCCTGCTTTAGCACACTGGACAAGCTCTTGAATTCATCTGAATCCAGGCCCTCGAACTTGCTGGTGGATTGTTCTGTCCCTCTGCAGCCTTCTTGTAGCCCCTTCAGGTATTGGAAGTCTGCTCTGAGGTCTCCCTGGAGCCTTCTTTTCTCCAGGCTGAACGTCCCCAACTCTCCCAGCCTGTCTCCACAATCAGAGCTTCTCCAGCTCTCTGATCATCTTTGTGGCCTCCTCTGGACCCTATCCAGCAGTTCCATGTCCCTCTTGTTGTGGGGACACCATATTCTTCTACAGACTCTCAGATTTTCAGTCTCTTCCCTCTTTCCAACCCCAACAATTCCATATTTTAAAGTACAGTGCAAAGAAACACAAGTGAAGGAGACTTGCTGCTGGGATAAATCATCTGGGCATGCAGTGGAGTTTCTAATCAGATGAAGCCTTTCAGTCAAACCCAGATGCTCTAATAAGCCAGCATTGTGCAGACAGCCTAAGGAGAGATTTGTGGCGTTGGACTCAAAGATCTCCTGAGGTCCCTTTCCAGCCCTAACATCCTGTGAGACTGTGATGGTTTTGTGGCCATGGTGCTACTGGGTTGGTGGTTGGACTCAATGATCTTAGAGGGCTTTTGCAACCAAGACATTTCCATGATTCTATGATTCTATAAAATGTGTTTAGGATTTAAAAAGCCTCAATGCAGAGGAGCTGGCAGCCTCCTGGATATTTGCAGCATTTTGCAAGAGCTTCATTTTTGGGGGAAAGGAAATAAAAGTGGCAAAATCAGAAATGTTTTATGAAGTCTTAGTTTTGCTGAAGTATCTGTTTAAGGACAAGAAAGCAAACAAGCAGTTCCCTTCACTCCAGATGCAATGGTTCATTTTGATGTCTTTCAAGGGAAATCATTTCTATTTTCCTTCACAGCTATCTCATTATGAAACACCTTCTGACTGTCATTTAAAGAAAGAATCTGGAATTTGACCTGAAACATTTTGTTCAACACATCACAACGAACTGTGACTGCCTGATTTCTGCCAGCCCCAGCCTGTGCTGGGCAGCAGGGGCAGGGAGGGGATTCTGCCCCTCTGCTGCGCAAGCTCAGACCTCCCCTGCAGTGCTGGGGCAGCTCTGGAGCCCTCAGCACAGCACAGACAGGGACCTGGTGGAGCAGGGCTAGAGGAGGTCACAGCAATGCTGGCAGGGCTGAGTCCAGTTCTGGTGTCCCCAGCATCAGAAGGACATGGAACTGTTGGACTGCTCCAGAGGAGGCCACAGAGATGATCCAAGGGCTGGAGCAGCTCTGCTGTTAGGCCAGGCTGAGGGAGCTGAGGGTGTTCAGCATGGAGAAGAGACTCCAGGGGGACCTGAGAGCTGCCTGCCAGGACCTGAAGGGATCCTGCAGGAAGGTTGCAGAGAGACTTTTCCTGAGGGTGTCTGAGGCAGGCCAAGGGGGAATGGTTTGAAGCTGAGGCAGAGCAGGGTTAGAGTGGAGCTGAGGAAGAAGTTCTTCAGTAGCAGGGTGGTGAGAGTCTGGCACAGGCTGCCCAGGGAGGCTGTGGCTGCCTCCTGCCTGGGGCCAGGGAGGATGAGGCCTTAGGCAGCAAAGTCTGGTTGGAAGGGACCTCAGAGATTACTGGCACAGGCTTCCCAGGGAGGTGGTGGAGTTGCCATCCCTGGAGGTGTTTAAAAGCCAACTAGGTGTGTGCCTGGGGACATGGTGTGGTGACAGACTTGGTGGAGTAGGCAGAATGGACTTGCTGTCTCTGAGGTCCTTTATAGCTTGGATGATTCCGTGGTCTAGTCAGGGAGGTTGGAGGGGATGACCTCCAAAGTCCTTTTCAGCCTAAGCTGTTCTAGGATTCATGAACCCATCTTTGGTTCCTGATGAACAGCTTGGTCTGCAAACTTTCTTTCTTAGCTATGCTTAGTTTGCACACTTGAGCTCTCTCTATTGATTAGGAAGTGAAAGAAGCTTGAAAAAAACCCAGGACAAAAGCAATATATCCCAAAACAGGGAAAGAAGTGTGAGAAAAAAACATCTGAGTAGCTGATGAGAAATTCAAGGTGCTCTGAAAAAAAAAAAAAAAACAACAACAAAAGAAAGAAGATTAAAAAAAAAAAAAGTCCTGCTCAGCGCTGCTCTTTGAAATGTAGAGAGGGCTCAGGCCTGGGCTTGAAATGAAAGCTTAAGGGAGTAAGACCAACTTAAGATCTGGTCTTTAAGGTGACAGATCACAGCTGAGACCAGAGTCACAGACTGCATGGGGTTAGAAAGGAGCCTCCAAGGTCATCTTGTCCAACCCCCTGCAGGCAGCAGGGACACCTCCAGCTAGAGCAGGCTGCCCAGGGACACAGCAAGCCTGACCTTGAATGTCTCCAGGGATGGAGCCTCAACCACCTCCCTGGGCAACCTGTTCCAGTGTCTCCCCAGCCTCACTGTGCAGAACTTCCTCCTGATGTCCAACCTAACTCTGCCCTGCTCCAGTTTCAAGCCATTGTCCCTGGTCCTATCCCCACAGCCCTTCTGAACAGTCCCTCCCCAGCTCTCCTGGAGCCCTTCAGCTACTGGAAGGCTGCTCTGAGGTCTCCTTGGAGTCTTTTCTTCTCCAGGCTGAACAGCCCCAACTCTCCCAGCCTGTCCCCATGGCAGAGCTTCTCCAGGCCTCTGATCATCTTCATGGCCTCCTCTGGCCCCCCTCCAGCAGTTCCATGTCCTGTTTTCTTTTACATTTCCCTCACAAATCCCTGCTCTGCCTGTGCAGGTGCCATGGTACTCAGTGAGAGAGGAATTGAGAATTCAGTGCTGAAATCCCAGGTCAGTGCTCCTGGGCAGACATCCCCCTCCTTGTGTTGGGTCCCCCACAGCTGGACACAGCCCTGCAGGTGAGGTCTCCCCAGAGCAGAGCAGAGGGGCAGGATCCTCTCTCTCCAGCTCTGGCCACACTGCTTTGGGTGCAGCCCAGGCTGCCCTTGGCCTTCTGTGCTGCCAGTGCCCATTGCTGGCTGCTGTCCAACCCCTCCTGGACCAGAGCAGATGTAGTTTCTTTAATGCTAGGTGCTGCCTGGCAATCTGACTGAGATTTCAGCCCTCTCCTTCTGCTACCCGTTTCCAAGCATGCTCTTTGCTGCAAGGTAGTTTGACCAGCTCTGGAGACTCCTAATTCACAGAACCCTCTCTTTGGAATGACTTTCACTTTTCCACTGGCCAATATCTGTAGTTTATGTACTGCAAAACACAATTCACTGAGCCATAATAAATATCTGCAGGAGTCCTGAGTGCCTCTGTAGGTCTGGATTTGGCCAGATCTAGACAATGGATTTCAGTTTTTAATGCTGGCTTGTTTGTTTTGCTATTAATTCCAGCAAGGACAATTGATCAATTGCTTTAATTTTAAATCAGAGAGCTAATATCAGACTCTGGCTTCCCTTGTGGTCTTCCAGTTACTGCCTCTGAGCTGCAAAGATCACTTTTGATTATTCTTTTCTGCAGTTACTTTGGCCACCCCAGATGGAGAACATCAGCTGCCCAGTCCCCATCAGACTGGAGATGATGCATTTTCTGACTTTTATAGAATCACAGAATCGTTTGGGTTGGAAGAGACCTTTCAGATCACTGTGTCCAACCATCAGCTGCCAGGGCACCACTAACCCATAGCCCTCAACACCACATTTCCATGGCTTTGAAACTCCTCCAGGGATGGGGACTCCATCTGGGCAGACTGTGCCAGGACTTGGCAGCCCTTTCATGAAGAAATTATTCCTCATGTCCAACCTAAACCTCCCTTGGTGCAACCTGAGCTGTTCCCTCTTGTTCTACCACTTGTTCCTTGAGAAAAGTGACCAACCTCCACCTGGCTCCAGCCTCCTCTCAGGGAGCTGTAGAGAGCAATGAGGTCTCCTCTCAGCCTCCTCTGCTCCACACTGAACACCCCCAGCTCCCTCAGCTGCTCTTCACAGGAATTATACTCTAGACCCTTCATCAGCTTTGTTGATCTTCCTTGGATATGCTCCAGGAATGCATCCGGATGGATTTTGAAGCTCTCCAGAGAAGGAAACTCCACAACCCCCCTGGGCAGCCTGCTCCAGGCCTCCAGTACCCTCACAGTAAAATTTTTTCTCATGTAGAGAAGGAACCTCCTGTGATTGAGTTCACATCCACTGCCCCTTGACCTGTGTTGGTATCACTGCACAGGACCTGGCTCCATCCTCCTGACAGCCACCCTGCAGATATTACAGAATCACAGAATCAACAAGGTTGGAAAAGACCTCAAGGATCATCAAAGTCCAACCTGTCACCCAAGACCTCATGACCACTAAACCATGGCACCAAGTGCCATGTCCAACGCCTCTTGAACACCTAGGCTATTTGTAGACATTGATAAGGTTCCCTCTCAGCCTTCTCTTCTCCAGGCTCAACAGCCCCAGGGCTCTCAGCCTCTCCTAAGAGAGATGCTCCAGGCCCTTGCCAGAGCCCTTCTGCAGACAGTGACTACACTGGCACAGACTTTGCAACTAAGGTCACCTAACACACTGCTTTCTGCAGCCTTCTGCTGCTTTCTCCATTCCACTATAATCTTCCCACTTTCCTCAAGTTTCTGTTGCTGGCTGTACTGCATCTTAGTCCTTCTCCATCTCAGGGTTCTTGGGTGCCCCCTTCTCCTCCTTCTCTTCCTCCTCCTTCTCCTTTTGTCCATCTCAGTCTCTAGACACCAGCCCTCTCTAGATTCAGGTCTGGTTTCTGCCCCACATCCCAGCCCAGTTTAATCTCATGTACCTTTTGCTAGTTCCTCTACAGATATGGAATCAAGGTCTTGGCTGAGGGTCACCTTCCCCTTCTTCCACCCTTTTTTGTCCCATGAGTTTCCAAATCGTCTTTTTGGAGGTAAGAATGTTCTGCAGCAATCAGCTTGCTGAGCTGTGTTTGCTGTGTGCCTCTTTCAGCACCACTTCTTCTTGCAGTTCTCCTTTGTTAGCAGATTGATTGCTTTGGTCTCTCTCTGCAGACTGATAGCTCCACTCTGGTGTCTCCAGCTGCCTTGAGTGGTGGCAAACTGCATTTGTACTTTGTGGGTCAGAGGCTCCAGCTCAGGTCCCTGTGGCAGCTCACCAAAGAGGAGCCTTAGGATTCCATCTGAAGCTCTGCCAACATGTTCAGCCTGCCTCTTCCCTCGACACTTTTGGTCTGGTCTAATTCCAGTCCCTGAAGCTGTGCTCTGTTCCCAACTGGAAAGCTCATTCTGTGAGCTTAATTTAGCTCAAGTTGATGCTGCATAGATCATTCTGTAGCCAGAGCACACTGAGTTTTAAAATCCTGCTGCTCCTCACCTGCTAAACCAAGCCAGACTGGGCCATGGCACTCAGGACCATCAAGGAGCTGCTGTGGTTGTCATAGTGGTCTTAACTGTGCTGCAACAAGTCGTTGGTGATGACTTCCCTGCTTTGGCAGTGGGGCTGGACAGGAGGATCCCCAGAGGTCCCTTCCAATCCCCACCATGTTGGGATTCTGATTTTGTGACTCAGGGAAATGGAGAGGCTCTCAGGAGGTAACCTACTTCACCTTACCTCTAGGAGGTGCTGACCCTCCCTGTATCAACCCTGACACATCTCTCTGGTTGGGATTTAAATGCCACAGAAGTGGAGGAACCATAGGCTTGGCTGCTTGTGGACATCTTTATTTCCCCTGCTGTCTGTGCTAAATCTGCAGTCCTGTGTGCTCCTCAGTTCAAGAAGGACACACATCCAATCTAAATCTGCTCTGCTCTAGTTTGAAGCCATTGCCTGTTGTCCTGTCCCTGCAGGCCTTTGCAGTCTCTCTGCAGCCTTCTTGTAGCCCCTACAGGTACTGGAAGGCTGCTCTAAGGTCTCCCTGGAGCCTCCTCTTCTCCAGACTGGACAAGCCCAGTTCTCAGCCTGCACTCCTAGCCGAGGTGCTCTAACCCCCTGACCATTTCTGTGGCCTCCTCTGGACCCTCTTCCTCTGTTGGGGGTTCCAGAGCTGGACACAGCACTGCATGTGAGGTCTCAGCAAAGCAGAGGAACACAATCCCCTCTCTGACTCTGCAGGCAAGATGTATTGAAGACAGAGGAGTGAAGAGGAGATATATTGTCTCCTGGGCTCTCTCTTTCCATGTCATTAATCACCTTCTCAGATAATTTGTATATGGTATAACTTAGAGCCAAACAAAGCCTGGGGAATGATTTGTGTCCTGAGGAATCTTTAATTCAAGCAGGACAGCAGATAATGTCTCCCCAAGTGTTGCTGCTGTGCTGTACAGCAGCAGCCAATTAATTACTGCAGTGATTCAGGGCCACCTCATCTCCTGAATAAATCTTCTCTGGCCAGAGACAGAGAGTCCTCATTCCACAGGCGTAAGGCAGGGGACAGCTTTGCACTGGCAAAACAGCCCTGGCTACCATGGAGAGGTCTGCTGCTGCCAGCAAGGGCCTAGCAAGGCACTGCAGAGAACACTTCTGCTCATTAAACTGCTGTTGCATGTTGCACTGGGAGCTGTGCCCAGAAGCCCTCATCCATGTGCTCAGGATGTGGAGAGAATAGAGTTCAGAACCTGGCACCTCCTGAACTCCTCAGTGCTCTGTCTTGATGGATGGAATTGTGCTGGTGGGAAGAGAGGGCTGACCTTTAATCTAAGGACAGGTTCCAAGAGGACCAAACAACCTGCTGCTAGGAGGTCTTGCACAGAAGCACAGAGTTATAGACTGGAAGGGACCTCTGGAGCTCATCCAGTCCAAGCCCTGCTCCAGCAGGGCACCCACAGCAGCTTGCCCAGGAGCACAATACCCAGGGGGGGTTGGAAACTCTCCACACAAGGAGACTCCACAACCTCTCTGGGCAGCCTGCTCCAGGCCTCCAGCACCCTCATAACAAAGAACTTTCTCCTCCTGCTCAGATGCAACCTCCTGGGTTCCACTTTGTGCCTCTTGCCCCTTGTGCTGTCCCTGGGCACCACCGAGCAGAGTCTGGCCCCAGCCTCTTGCCCCCACAGCTCCTTTAGCTCTTGCTGAGCATTGCTGAGATGCCCTCTGGGGCTGCTCTTCTGCAGGCTCTCAGCCCCAGGGCTCTCAGCCTTTGCTCCTCACAGAGCTGCTCCAGGCCCCTCAGCAGCTTTGCAGCCTCCCCTGGACTCTCTCCAGCAGTTCCCTGTCCCTCTGGAACTGGGGAGCTCAAACTGGATCCTGGACTCCAGATACAGCTTCAGCAGGGCAGAGTAGAGGGGGAGGAGAACCTCCCTTGACCTGCTGGCCACACTCTTCTGGCTGCACCCTTTGGGAAAGCTCAGCTCCAGCTGAGGCATCAAAATATTGAGTAGGCTTCTCAGTGCCCTGCCAAAGCCATGGCCACAGCTATTGGTGTGCAGTGGTAACTCCATCAGTATCACCCTTGGGTCAATAAACTTTCATCATTATCTCAGCAGAAATTAAAATCTGTGCTTAGTTTCACATCTGTTTATTTAACACCAATGCATGAGGAATGTTCCGCCCTTGGCAATCAATGAAACAAAGCACACAGTGGGGCCTGGGCTGCTTCCCAACCTTTGAAGTTAAGGCAGGCACAGAAATCTGTCTGCAGGTTTGTTCCAGGGGAGAAAAAGGATAAGAAAAGGGGAAGAAAAAGTAAAATTAAAAAAGTTTGAATGTTGTGCTCTGATCCCAATCCAGAATTCTCTCTAAATCTGTTGTAAAGCAAAAAAACCTCAACCCACTGCAGAGAGAACTGCTCAGCTCAGCTCCAGCAGTACCATAAGTGAGGGGATTCTGCCCCTCTGCTCTGCTGAGACCCCACCTGCAGCACTGCCTCCAGCTCTGGGGCCCCCAGCACAAGAAGGACCTGGATAAAAACAGAGAGAACCTCTGCTCTGGGGACAGGCTGGGAGAGTTGGGGCTGGGAGTGCCAGGATGAGGGACAATGGCTTTCAGCTGGGAGAGGGGAGTGAGTGGAGAGGAGGAAGAAATTATTGAGAGTGAGGCTGAGGAGAAACTGGCACAGGTTGCCCAGGGAGGCTGTGGCTGTCCCCTGTCTGGAGGTGTTCCAGGCCAGGCTGGATGAGGCCTTGAGCAAGCTGTGCTGGTGGGAGGTGTCCCTGCCCATGGCAGGGGGTTGGAACTGGATGAGCTTTAATGTCCTTTCCTACCCAAAAAATTCCAGGATTCTGTAGGTTTTTTCCTGAAGATCCAGGTGTAGATTGCTGCCTAACCTCTCACTGGCAGCTGGGACCAGCCCCATGTGGTGCCTTTGAAACCTTTCAGATGAACCAAGGCAAACTGCAGACCCTGGGAGCTGTTCTGTAGAGAGCAGATTTGGGATTGGAACTGCAAGAGGAGAGAAGTCCACAAATAACTTCTTTACAGTGAGGGTGACAGAGCCCTGGAGCAGGCTGCCCAAGGGGGTTGTGGAGTCTCCTTCTCTGGAGACTTTCCAACCCCACCTGGATGCATTCCTGTGCAGACTACCCTAAGTGATGCTGCTCTGGCAGGGGGGTTGGACCCAATGATCTCTTGAGGTCCCTTCCACCTCTGATATACTGTGAGACTGTGAGACTCTGCTCCAGTCCAACTCCAACCCAACCCCACCATGGCCATCAAAGTGCCATGGCCACACCTTTCTGGAACACCTCCAGGGATGGGGACTCCAACACTTTCCTGGGCAGCCTCTGCCAATCCCTGACCACTCCTGTAGCAAAGAAATTTTTCCTCATCTCCAACCTAAGCCTCCCCTGGCACAATTTCAGGCCATTTCCTCCCCTACCATCACCTGAGACTAGGGAGAAGAGAGCTCTCAAGAAGCTGTAGAGAGCAATGAGGTCTCCCCTCAGCCTCCTCTTCTCCACACTAAACACCCCCAGGTCCCTCAGCTGCTCCTCACCTGATTTATTCCCCAGACCCTTCCCCAGCTTTGTTGCCCCTCTCTGAACCAGAGGTCAAAGCCCTAAGTCTTCTGCACAGCAGTGCACAGATTACTGGGACAGAGGGAAGTGGCCAGGGGTCCAGAGTCACTTCCGAATGGGAGGAAGGAAATAATGAATGAAAAGAAACAAGATCATAATAAATCTTCTTCTGCAGGCTTTAATAATGAGGCTTTCTTGTAAATCCATCAAAAAGAAACATTAATATGGAGCCACCAAATAGGTCAGGTTAATTACATCATCTGAAAACGGTGTGATACCTCCAGCTCCACAGAGAGAAAAAAAGCAATCCAGTCCCTCAGGAGGGTGAGAGATGACTTTGTTTTAATTAGTTGAGCATTAAAAGCTCTGTGCTAACAGCTCATGCAATTCCCCCAGCTTAGCTGAGATGATGCATTGTGCCTCCTGCTTGACAAAATATGGCTCTCTCCAAGGCAAGGAGGCATTAGAGTTGCTTATCTGTGTGCCAGCTTGCAGCCTGCACACTCAGCCTGTCCCCATGGTGGGCAGAAAGCTCCATGGCTGAGCAGGCTGTGCTGCAGGACAGCTCAGGTCTGTGCAGGGATCACCTGCCCTCATGTGGCTCTTTATCTGCAGACTGTGGCCTCCTTTGCTTGGGGGATGGGGCCCCCACTCCAAGAAGGACATTGAGGGGCTGGAGCATGCCCAAGGAAGGGCAATGAAGCTGGTAAATGGTTTAGAGCACAAATCTTGTGAGGAGAGCTGAGGTTGTTTAGTCTGGAGAAAGGAGATTGAGTGGAGACCTCATTGCTCTCTACAGCAGCTCCCTAAGAGAAGGCTGGAGCCAGGTGGGGGTTGGTGCATTGTCTCAAGGAAGAAGTGATAGAACAAGAGGAAATGGCCTCAAGCTGCACCAGGGGAGGTTTGATTGGACATGAGGAACAATTTCTTTCCCAAAAAGGTTGCCAAGGCCTGGCCCAGGCTGCCCAGGACAGTGGTGAAGTCCCCATGCCTGGAGGAGTTTCAAAGTCCTGGAGATGTGGTGCTGAGGGCTATGGTTTAGCAGTGCCCTGGCAGTGCTGGGTTAAAGGTTGAACTCAATAACCTGAAAGGTCTTTCCAAGCCAAACAATTGTGTGATTATACGCTCCCTGCTCAGGCAGGCAAGCCGGGCAGAGAAATGACCTTTAGTACAAGCCTGTGATGAGTGACTGGAAGAGAGGAAAGAGCTGGATGTGTTCTGAGCCCTTCCTGACACCAAGGAAGCACTGAACTATTCTACACTCTTCTGCCTTGCTGGCATCTCCCATGTCCACAGCTCACAGAATCACAGGATGGGAGGGGTTAGAAGGGACCTCAAATGGTCACCAAGTCCACCCAAGTCCACCCCCCCTACCAGAGCAGGGTCACCCAGGGCAGGTCCCACAGGAATGCAGCCAGTTGGGGCTTAAAAGCCTCCAGAGAAGGAGACTCCATGACCCCTCTGGGAAGCCTGCTCCAGGCCTTCAGCACCCTCACACCAAAGAGTTGTTTCCTCGTGCTGAGGTGGATCCTTCTGTGTTTCAGTTTGTGTCCATTGCCCCTTGGTCTATCACCACTGACAAGAGCCTGGCACCTTCATCTTGACACCAACCCTTCAGATATTTACAAATGTTCGTCAGATCCCTTCCCCTTCTCTTCTCAAGTCTAACCAGCCCCAGGGCTCTCAGCCTTTCATCATAGCAGAGATGTTCCAGTCACCTCATCATCCTCATAGCTCTCCACTGGGCTCTCTCCAGCATGTCCCTGTCTCTCCTGAACTGGGGAATCCAAAACTGGCCCCTACTCCAGGTGTGGTTTCAGCAGGGCAAAGGAGGAAGAGAACCTCCCTTGACCTGCTGGACACAGTTTTTTAATGCAGCCCAGGATGTCGTTGGCCTCCTCAGGTTCTTTTTGGCTCCCACTCTCTCAAACCCAACGAAATCCAGACTTGCAAGAGCTTTGCACTTCCCAGATGCAGGAGATCCTGGCCCATGTCCCAGGAGGGCCAAGCTAAAGGCATAAGGCACAAGGCACACAGACAGGTGTGCCCCAGAGATGTAGCTCTTTTTGCTGTACCTAACTGAGGCAGTTTGAATATGAACCAGCAGCTTGCTATCCCCAGGAACATTCCTGTGGATCACACCACACTGGGACTCAGCCACAATTCCCCTCTCTGAGCCTCCTTTGGTTCCCTTTCAGACACAACTGTCTGAGCAGGGTTGGCCCCACCCAGGCTTAGAAGGCAAAGATCTTTTGAACAGGAGCAAACATTTCCCTGAATCCCTTCCGGTGGGTTTCATGTTTTGAACACTTGCACCATTTCTCAGTTCTCAAAAGCTGTTGTGGCTCTTTCCCCCCCCCCCCCCCCCCCCCCTGCTTTTCATCCCCAAATACACCTTCCCAGGGAGTGTTATTGGATTATTGCAATGCATTCTCCATCCCTGCCTGTGGTTCTCTTTGCACTTTCCCCACCTCAAGCACACAGAATTTCTGCCCAGCCAGCTGCACCTTTCCCAGCAGTGCTTCCACAGCAGACTTGTGATCATTGGCAAGATGCTAACAGTGCCACTGAGCTTCCTACACCCAGCAAAGGTTTATTTAAGGTTTCAATAATTGCTTTGAACTCCAGAGGCTAATAATTGGCAGGCAGGAGAGCCATGAGTCAGGGGGCACTGCAGTCCTCTGCCCTGCAGAAGTACCTGGAACATCCAAAGGGTGGTTTTTTTTTCCCTTTCTGGTTAAATCCAATTTCTCTGGGTTGCTTTGGAATTCATTGTGAGGTTGGATAAGGAGTGCAGAGGGTGACATGCAGCAGTGGTAGGAGCTATTACTAAGCAGATTAAACTGACAAGGAAAACACAGGTCAGAGACAGCTGAAAGGCACTTTAAAGTCCCACCAAGAAAAGTAAGCTTTGAATTGTTTGGGTTGGAAAAGCCCTCTGAGATCATCCAGTCCAACCTTCACCCCAGCACCACCACGGCCACTCAACCATGGCCCCAACTGCCATGGCCACACCTTTCTTGAACATTGATAGCAGGGAGAAGAGACCAATCCCCAGCTCACTATAATCTCTTTCAAGCTTCTGTGGAGGAAGTCCAGAGAAGACTACAAAGCTGATCCAAGGGCTGGAGCAGCTCTGCTGTGAGGCCAGGCTGAGGGAGCTGAGGGTGTTCAGTCTGGAGAGGAGAAGACTCCAGGGGGACCTTAGAGCTGCCTGCCAGGACCTGAAGGGATCCTGCAGGAAGGCTGCAGAGAGACTTTTCCTGAGGGTCTCTGGAGACAGCACAAGGGGGAATGGTTTGAAGCTGAGGCAGAGCAGGGTTAGAGTGGAGCTGAGGAAGAAGTTCTTCAGTAGCAGGGTGGTGAGACTCTGGCACAGGTTGCCCAGGGAAGCTGTGGATGTCCTCTCCTTGAGGGTGTGCAAAGCCAGGCTGGATGAGGCTTTGAGCAGCTGAATCTAGCTGAGAGGTGTCCCTGCCCACGGCAGGGAGGTTGCTGTAGCTGATCTCTGAGGTCCCTTCCAACCTAAACCATACTTGACCTCTTGACCAAAGGTTGTACAAATGAACCTCAGGACTCTGAGGAAAGATGAGGTGTACAGCTCTAGAAGATGGCTAGAGGGGAAGGCTGGACCCCTGTCCAAATGTTGGGGTTTGGAAAAGTGAGTAGGAACTTAAAAGATTCTGTGAAATAAAACAAAAAAGAAGAAAAAAGAGGAAGATTGCTTTCTATAAATAACTGTGGGCAGGGAAAATGCTGGGGAGGGAGAAGATCTAACAGACAAACTTGGCAGAAGAACAGAAAGTACACTCTATCCATGAATAAATGCAGGCAGGAAAAATGAGGGAAGTTTGCAGCCATCAAAGGAACAAAATCCTGCAACAGGCTTGGAAGAGGAGCAGCAGGATGAAGAGAGGCAACTGGATTGATGCTGAAGGGCAGCAGAAAGGCATGGAGAGAGAAAACAGCTTCCTAGCTCACACAGCCAGCCTGTGGCCCTTGTCCTGCAGAACCTCCATGTCCTGAGGGGCTGAGACCTTTTGGTGATGCCATGGCACCACCCTGGTCCCAGGGGACCTTGCTGCAGGGGCAGGGGAGATGGATGTGGACTTGGAGAGCTGTGCCCAGGAGATGCTGTCCCTCCCTGCAGGACTGCCCTGCCACTTCCTCCCTGGCAGTTCATTGTCACTGCTGGGTCACAGAACAGTTTGTCAAGGTCACAGCAGCTCTGGCTGCTGCCTTTCTGAGCTCCTTTTGATGACATCAGTGTGAGGTAGGGAGGAGGCTGTCAGCTGTCTCAGCTATCAGGAGGGTTCATCCAAAAGAGGTTTCTCAGAGAACTCCAGGTCCCTGCTTTATAGGTTGAGCCTCACCTGCAGGGGTGCTGGCTCAGTTTCCTCCTGTTCTCATTCATCCCTTGGCCTGGGGCACTTCTCCTCAACACTACAAGAGGACTGATGAAAAGGAGGCTTTGAACTCTGGATTATTTTTGTTGTTGTTATCACTGGAGAACATTTAGGGAAAAAAAATAAAGTTGTCTGGAATTATCTGATTTTTTTTTCTTTTTTTAATTATCTAAATCAAGAACAAACAAAAGCCCCCAGAAAAATGTTGAGTTCAGACAGAGCATTTATAGAGTCATGGAACCATAGAATCATTCTGGCTGGAAAAGACTCCTGGGATCATCAAGTCCAACCACTGATCCTATTCAATGAATCCTTCTGCTTTCCAATATGGAAATGAACTTGGGAGCAAAGTGTTTCAAATGGAAAAATGGGAATGGTGGAATCTCTGGGAAATGAAACATTTGGACCTATTGTCCTTAATGCTTCTCTCCCTTCCTGCCCCTGCCAGGCTGTTTTGCTTCCCAGGGCCATTTTTCTCCATTAGGACAGCCCTGTCCAAATCAATTTTCCCAACTCTTTACAAGAATTTTGTACAACTTCAGGCCAGGTCCTTCATTCTCAGAAGTTCAGAGACAGATAGCATCAGGTTGGAAGGGACCCTCCAAAGGCATCTTGTCCAACCCCTGCAGGCAGCAGGGACACCTCCAGCTGGAACAGGCTGCCCAGGGACACAGCAAGACTGAGCTTGAATGTCTCCAGGTATGGAACTTCAACCACCTTCCTGAGCAACCTGTTCCAGTGTTCCACCACCCTCATGGTGCAGAAGTTCCTCCTCATGTCCAACCTAACTCTGCCCTGCTCCTAGATTCTCTAGAACCGTGAGCAGAGAATGATGTCAGGATCATGATTTATGTTTTTCTGCACAGTTTGCACATCCACTCGCTGAGGAGAGCTGCCAGCAACTGGTTCAGCCCTCAGAGACAGCCACTTGAGAAGCACATCAGAAGAGCCAGGAACTAATGTCCAGGGTATGTCTGGGGGGACCTCAGAGCTGCCTTCCACTACCTGAAGGGCTCCTGCAGAGAGACTTTTCCTGAGGGTGTCTGAGGCATGGCCAAGTTGGAATGGTTTGAAGCTGAGGCAGAGCAGGGTTAGATTGGAGCTGAGGAAGAAGTTCTTCACTACAAGAGTGGTGAGACTCTGGCACAGGTTGCCCAGGGAGGCTGTGGCTGTCCCCTGCCTGGAGGTGTTCAAGGCCAGGCTGGATGAGGCCTTGAGCAGCCTGGGCTGGTGGGAGGTGTCCCTGCCCATGGCAGAGGTTGGAACTGGATGAGCATTGAGATCCCTTCCAACCTGAGCCATTCTGTGATTCCATGATATGACATCAAGCTGATGTCCAGGGCATCTGTTCAGGGTGACAGGTGGCAGGGTGCAGATGTGGGCTCTGTGGAGGTCTTGAATGAAGCAGAATTGGAAGGAGACTGTAGCCTTGGTGCCCAGCAGGGCTCTGAGCCAAGGCAGCTGGCTCCTGGTGCTGGCAGGCCTAGCTTCAGAGACTTCCTGACCCCCTGCACAAGCCAGCTGCCTGTCTGCCTTGCTCTCTTGCTTTTTTTCCTGTTCCCTGGTCAAGACCCCTCATGAGATGCTGATTCCTGGTGTCTGTGGGGCTTGTTGCACAGCTGAGCTCTCTGATGCTTGTGGCAACCACAAACATGCACATCTGGCAGACAAAGAATTTGTCTGAGATCCTCTCCAGCAGGGAGCAAAGGGAGCTTTTGCCAGCTTTGTTTGGTTGGTTACTTGAATGTGGCTGTTCAGGATTCATCAGAAGGACACAGAGATAACCAAAACCATTCATTCAGAGCCTAGATGGCCATGGAGAGTCACTGGGTCAGCCCTCTGCAACTGAAGATGAGATTTACAGGGGCTGTAGAATGGACCTCTTGGATACACACAACAGAGCAAAACCAGACAGGAGCAGCTCTGTGAGGAGCAAAGGCTGAGAGCCCTGGGGCTGAGAGCCTGCAGAAGAGCAGCCCCAGAGGGCATCTCAGCAATGCTCAGCAAGAGCTAAAGGAGCTGTGGGGGGCAAGAGGCTGGGGCCAGGCTCTGCTCAGGGGTGCCCAGGGACAGCACAAGGGGCAAGGAGCACAAACTGGCACCCAGGAGGTTGCACCTGAGCAGGAGGAGAAAGTTCTTTGTTATGAGGGTGCTGGAGGCCTGGAGCAGGCTGCCCAGAGAGGTTGTGGAGTCTCCTTGTGTGGAGAGCTTCCAACCCCCCCTGGGCATTGTGCTCCTGGGCAAGCTGCTGTGGGTGCCCTGTTGAAGCAAGGTTTGGACTGGGTGATCCCTAGAGGTCCCTTCCCACCCCACCCTGCTGGGATTCTGTGAAACTCCTAACCTGAACAAATTGTTCCCAGATCAAACCCAAGCCCTCTACCAGCAGAGCCTGGAGATGGCTGAGATTTTCCCCTTTAAACCATACCCAATTCACACCTGACACCTGAACCCTTTCTGCTATTTCCAGCAGGTTTTGCTTGGAGACTGGCTATGAAATTGAAAGCCAAACATTTGGCAGCAGGAGTGCAGAGAGCCTTTGCACAGAGCATCTGAAGCAGTGTTTGTGCAGGAGGCAGTGCTGGGCTCCACCAGCAGCTCATGCAGAGCCTGCTGCTAGAGCCTGCCTTAAACAAACCCCAGAAACGGCCACCAAGGGACTGCTAAAAACCTGCTGCTGCTCTGCTGCAGAGGAAAAGCCTCCCCTTGTCATGCAGCTCCATTCCCTCACAAAAATAAGGCAGAGCAGAGTCAGAGTGGATAGAGAAAATGTTTTCTTCTATGCAAAGGAGAGCTCAGACTATTGCAGAGCAATAATGATAATAGCTGGAAATTAGCAAATGTTTCCAGATCCTTGTTAAAGGCAGGGGGGGAAAAAAACTCATCTAATCTTCCTGGATAAAAATGACATTAATTGAAAGTTTGATTCTGTTCCCTAATGAATTTTCCTGTTGCCTTGTAATTAATAATGACTTACATCTAAGAGAACTTGAGATCCCTTCAAATGAGAGCACTGCTTATGAATATGGTAATGCTGATCCTACAATGAGTTGGGCTGGAAGGGACCTCAAAGCTCATCCAGTTCCAGCCTCCTGCCATGGGCAGGGACAACTCCCACCAGCCCAGGCTGCTCAAGGCCTCATCCAGCCTGGCCTTGAACACCTCCAGGCAGGGGACAGCCACAGCCTCCCTGGGCAACCTGTGCCAGTCTCTCCTCACCCTCACTCTCAACAATTTCTTCCTCCTCTCCACTCTCCATCTTCCCTCTCCCAGCTCAAAGCCATTGTCCCTCATCCTGGCACTCCCAGCCCTTGTCAAAAGTCCCTCCCCAGCTCTTCCGGGGCCCCTTCAGATACTCTGAGGTCTCCCTGGAGTCTTCTCTTCTCCAGGCTCAACAGCTCCAACTCTCCCAGCCTGTCCATGGAGCAGAAGTGCTCCAGCCCTCTGATCATCTTCACAGCCCTCATTGACTGTCAGGGTGAGGAACATTAAGAAATCCTTAATGGATGTTCTACCAACCCTTGGGCAGCTTGTGGGCCAGATAAGCCTGAATTCATCCTCTCCCAGAAGCCCTCTAAAGCCAAAGACCTAGCACAGGATGATCTCAAGGTCCCTTCCACCCCAAGACATTCTATAATGCTATGATATATTAATGGTGACTCAAATACACGAGGTCTTATGGCAACCACCACTGGGCCAAGTTCAGGAACCACCCTGAGACTTGGCATTTGTCTGGTACCTGTCACATGTTGTCATTTTGAGCCCAGAAAGGATGGGTGGAGGCAGCTGTGCCCAGTTTATGCCCATTGCCCCTTGTCCTGTCACTGGGCACCACTGAAAAGAGCCTGGATCCTTCTTCTTGCCCCTCAGCCCTCAGCTACTTGTAAACATTGCTCAGATGCCCTCTGGGGCTGCTCTTCTCAATGCCCAGCAGCCCCAGGGCTCTCAGCCTCTGCTCCTCACAGAGATGTCCCAGGCCCTTCAGCATCCTCTTAGCCTCTGTTGGACTCTCCAGCAGGTCCCTTTCTTTCTTGAGCTGGAGAGCCCAGAGCCGGACCCAGGACTACAGATGAGGCCTCACCAGGGCAGAGCGAGGGGGAAGAGAGCCTCCCTTGACCTGCTGGCCACATTCTTCTTAATGCACTCCAAGCTAACTTTGGCCTTCCTGGCCACATTGCTGTCCCATGGAGAACTTACTGTCCACAAATCATCCCCAAGATGCTCGGGAGGGCAACCAGAGGGACAGTCTGTCCTTGGTGCTGCTCTCACAATACAGCAGATGCAGCACTTGGATGTGGCCTAAGACTCCTTAGAAAGGACTTTAGGGACATTTTTTCCCTTGTTCCCAAAGAAAGGAAGGCAAGGAACTAACATCCCTGCGCGGCAGGAGCCGACCCGTGGCCGGCGCCGCGGCGCTATCCCTGTTCCTGCTGAGGCAGCACACACCCACGGCCAGGCTGTGGATGCTGCCTCCACCAGAGCTGCAGGAGCCAGGCCAGCTCCCATCAAAGTCAGGCTGATTATTTTAATTAGCATTATTTCCTTCCAGCCCCCTGACTCTTTACTCCACTTACTATGGCAACTGATTCGAATGTGGAGCTGTTAACCTCCATTGCTACCCAATTAAAAAGTCCATCACAAAGTGCTGTGGTTTTGCCAGCTTCACCTGAAATAATTGCTGTGAATGGCAGGCAGAGAATTCCCATTCATCAGAGAATAATGGAACTGTTTGGGTTCTTCTAAGCTCATCCAGACCAACTCCCCCATGGCCACCAAACCATGGCCCCAAGTGCCATGCTACACTTTTCTGGAACACCTCCAGGCATGGGGCCTCCACCACCTCCCTGGGCAGCCTCTACCAATCCCTGACCACTCTTGCACCAAAGAAATTTTTCCTCATCCCCAACCTACCCCTCCCCTGGTACAATTTCAAGACTGGTCTCTTTCTATCACCTGATCCTAGGGAGCAGAGCCCAACCCCCACCCGGCTCCAGCCTCCTCTCAGGGAGCTCTAGAGAGCAATGAGGTCTCCCTCAGCCTCCTCTTCTCCACACTGAACATCCCCAGCTCCCTCAGCTGCTCTTCCCCAGCCCTGTTCTCCAGACCCTTCACCATCACACTTCTCTGGGCAAATACTTATCACTTTGAGATTATCATCTGAGAATCACAGAATCACACAGGTTGGAAGAGACCTCCAAGATCCCCAAGTCCAACCAATCACCCAACCCTAACTGATCACCCACGACCATGGCACTAAAAGTGCCTCATCCAGGCTTTGCTTAAACACCTCCAGGAACGTTGACCCCACCCCCTCCCTGGCAGCCCATCCCAAGGGCAATCTCTTTGTCTGTGAGGAACTTCTTTCTAAGATCAGCTTAAACTTCCCCCTGCACAGCTTGAGACTGTGTCCTCTTTTCTGTCACTGGTGCCTGGGAGCAGAGCCCAACCCCCGCCTGGCTACAGCCTCCCTTCAGGTAGTTGTAGACAGCAATGAGGTCTGCCCTGAGCCTCCTCTTCTCCAGGCTGAACACCCCCAGCTCCCTCAGCCTCTCCTCACAGGGCTGTGCTCCAGACCCCTCCCCAGCCTTGTGCTCCAGACCTCTTCCCAGCTTTGTTGCCTTTCTGTGGACACATTCCAGCATCTCAACATCTTTCTTGAACTGAGGAGCCCAGAACTGGACACAGGACTCAAGGTGTGGCCTGACCAGTGCTGAGCACAGTGCAGGATGACTTCCCTGCTCCTGCTGGCCACTCTGTTCCTGATGCAGGCCAGGATGCCTGGTAGCACTGACCAGTTCTGCCCCCAGCACAGGCAGCATGGCTGTCTGGGGAGCCCTGAAGACCAAAGCCTTGAGAGGGGAGGTGGATGGAAGGTCTGTCATGCCTGCCATGATTCCAAAGGGAACACAGTTTCTGCTGCAGAAGAGAAGCTCTAGGGGCTAATGCTTTGAAAGGGAGATGCAAGCATGGAGACCACTTGAGCACTGGCCTAGGATGCCCAGGGCAGTGATTGAATGCCCATCCCTGGAGGTGTTTAAATGAGGCAGAGATGTGGTGCTGAGGGCCATGGGTTAGCAGCAGACTTGGCAAAGTTAGAGAATGGTTGGACTCAATGGTCTCAAAGGGCTTTCCCAACTAGAGTGTATGGATGACAGCTTCCTGATGCAGCTCTTAGGTGAACCTACCAGGGGCAAGGCTCTGCTTGATCTGCTGTTCTCAAATAGAGAAGGGCTGGTGGGAGATGTGATGGTTGGAGGCTGTCTAGGGTGCAGCGACCATGAGATAGTGGAGTTTTCAATATGCAGGGAAATAGGGAGGAGCAGTAACAGAACCCTCACTTTGGACTTTCGGAGGGCAAACTTCAGGTTGTTCAGGCAACTTATTCAGAAAGTACCCTGGGTAACAGCCCTTAAGAAGAAAGGGGTCCAGGATGGTTGGACCTACTTCCAACAGGAGCTCCTAAAGGCACAGGAACTGGCAGTTCCCACATGCCGTAAGACGAGCCGGCGGGGAAGACGACCGGCCTGGATGAGCAAGCAGCTCCTGAAGGATTTAAGGGAAAAAAAGAGGGTTTATCACCTTTGGAAAGGGGGGGAGGCAACTAGTGATATGTTTAAGGTTGTTGTTAGATCATGTAGAAGAAAAATTAGAGAGGCAAAAGCACAGTTAGAAATTAAACTGGCCGCTTCTGTGAAAGACAACAAAAAGCATTTTTATAAATATATTAATGCTAAAAAGAGGGGCAAGAGGAGCCTCCACTCTTTATTGGACGTGGAGGGTAACATTGTAACTAAGGATGAGGAGAAGGCTGAGATTCTAAATACCTTCTTTGCCTCCATTTTCAACAGTAAGGCAGGAGGACTTCAGGATAACTGGCCTCCTGAGCTGGTTGATGGGGTCAAGGAGCAGTGTTGTACTCCTGAAATCCATGTGGAATTAGTTCGAGACTTGTTGAGTCACTTGGATATTCACAAGTCCATGGGACCTGATGGGATTCATCCTAGGGTGCTGAAAGAGCTGGCAGATGAGCTGGCCAAGCCTCTCTCCATCATTTTCCACCAGTCCTGGCTCACTGGAGAGGTCCCAGAAGACTGGAAACTGGCCAATGTGACACCCATCCACAAGAAGGGACGGACAGAAGAACCTGGGAACTACAGGCCTGTCAGCCTGACCTCAGTGCCAGGGAAAATCATGGAGCAGATTGTCTTGGGGGCAATCACTGCGCACCTGAAGGATAGCCAAGGAATCAGGCCCAGCCAACATGGATTTAGGAAGGGCAGGTCCTGCCTCACCAACCTGATCTCCTTCTATGATCAGGTGACCCACCTGGTGGACGTGGGAAAGGCTGTGGATGTAGTCTACCTGGACTTCAGCAAGGCCTTTGACACTGTCCCCCACAGCAAACTCTTGGCCAAACTGGCAGCTTGTGGCTTGGACAGCAGCACTCTGCACTGGGTTAGGAACTGGCTGGAGGGCCGAGCCCAGAGAGTGGTGGTGAATGGTGCCACATCCAGCTGGCAGCCTGTCACTAGTGGTGTCCCCCAGGGATCAGTGCTGGGCCCCATCCTGTTCAATATCTTTACTGATGATCTGGATGAGGGGATTGAGTCCATCATCAGTAAATTTGCAGATGACACCAAGCTGGGAGCAGACGTTGATCTGTTAGAAGGTAGAAGGGCTCTGCAGAGGGACCTTGCCAGGCTGGACAGATGGGCAGAGTCCAACAGGATGGCATTCAACAAGTCCAAGTGCCAGGTGCTGCACTTTGGCCACAACAACCCCATGCAGAGCTACAGGCTGGGGTCAGAGTGGCTGGAGAGCAGCCAGGTGGAAAGGGACCTGGGGGTACTGGTTGACAGCAGCTGAACATGAGCCAGCAGTGTGCCCAGGTGGCCAAGAGAGCCAATGGCATCCTGGCCTGCATCAGGAATAGTGTGGCCAGCAGGAGCAGGGAGGTCATTGTACCCCTGTACACAGCACTGGTTAGGCCACACCTTGAGTACTGTGTCCAGTTCTGGGCCCCTCAGTTTAGGAAAGATGTTGAATTGCTGGAGCATGTCCAGAGAAGGGCAATGAGGCTGGGGAGAGGCCTTGAGCACAGCCCTGTGAGGAGAGGCTGAGGGAGCTGGGGGTGTTTAGCCTGGAGAAGAGGAAGCTCAGGGCAGACCTCATTGCTGTCTACAACTACCTGAAGGGAGGTCGTAGCCAGGAGGGGGTTGGTCTCTTCTCCCAGGCACCCAGCACCAGAACAAGAGGACACAGTCTCAAGCTGTGCCAGGGGAGGTTTAGGCTGGAGGTGAGGAGAAAGTTCTTCACAGAGAGAGTGGTTGGCCATTGGAATGTGCTGCCCAGGGAGGTGGTGGAGTCACCATCCCTGGAGGTGTTCAAGAGGGGATTGGACGTGGCACTTGGTTTAGATAGTCATAAGGTTTAGGGTGACAGGTTGGACTCAATGATCCTTGAGGTCTCTTCCAACCTTCTTGATTATTGATTCTTGATTCTTGAATGGTTCTGTGATTCTATGATTTTATGACCTCAAGGCTTTAGTAAGGACCTTGGTGAAGCTGGATTTAAACTGATGACTGGTTTGGGGTTTGGTTTTGGTTGGGTTTTTTTTACTGTCTCTTATTTTGGTATTGCATCTCAGTTAAAAAATCATTCTGGTCACATTTCCTCTGCTGTCACAGGCACAAAAGGGTTACAGCAGATAGCATCACTCCCTTAGCCCAGGGAATGAAGATCTTTCACAAAACATCACTTGCTGGGAGCCTTGGGCTCCACCCAGGAGAACTGATCCTGTGCATTAGTCCCTCTGGATCAGCCTTTCCTTCCTTCCACCATGCAGAAATCTCCACGAATTTCCCTGCTCAGAAATCCTCCTCTTCCATCAGCTTTCATCCCCTCCATAGCTGAAACCCATGAAGGAGTTTTGTACAGCACAGCCTGGACTGAAATCTCCTCCCCAAGCACAGACTCCTGCTCCTGTGCTCACAGCTCACACATTTTCTGTGCAGGCAGGAGATGGTAACATCCCAGGTACAGACCTCAGCCCTGCAGGATCCTGAGTGCTGCTGCTGGTGGCCATGGGTGCCTGATGGTGAAGGGCAAAGCCACAACATCATCTCCAGGCTGCACAGTCTGGGAAGTGGTGGAGCAAAAGCTGAGGATGGATGCGAGCCAAGAGGTAGTAAACAAACTGGGAGCTCTGTTTTGTCTCTGTCTGTGGAGGAGACAGGGCTGTGCTGGGCAGATTGTTCTGATTCCTAAACCTGGGGCTTTTCTTTTGGGTGGCGATGCAGAGGGGCTGGAACTAACCCAGCTGGCTGGAGTGCCAGGGAGCTGCACAGACTCTGGACTCAGGCCAAAGCTGGGGCATGACAGGAGAGAGCAAAGGTCAGAGCTGCCTTCAGCTGTCATTCACACAAGGAAAGCAGGAGAGCAGAAGCAGAGGATGGATGGCAATGGAGAGCCAAACATATCGATCACTCGGGAGCTGGCTGGGACCAGCTGTGCTGGCAGCAGCCTCACAGGGGCTGTGCTGCAGCCAGACACAGGAGAACTGGCAGGAAACAGAGGAGCCTGGACCCGGTGGGCTTCGTCCCTGGGGAGAAAGCCTGCCTGCCCCCAGCATCACCTCTGCTGCTCTGCTGGTGCTCCTCACATTGGGATGAAAATGGTGGCCGCAGCCCAGCAGCCGTCTCGCTGCAGCTGCAACCTGCTGCAGGCAGGAAGCCAGGCAGTGCCAGCGCTGCAGCGAGCGCCAGGACTCCACAGCTGCCCTGCCCCACGGGCACAAACCTGCCCAGCCTCTGCTCCGAGGCTCACAGAGCGCGTGGTGTGCAAGGTAAGAGACCCTGGCACCTTCATCCTCCTCGCTGCAGGCGGGCAGCAGCAGCTGAGGTGGCAGCTGCCCCGCAGGAGCCGAGGCCTCTGCACGGCCAGGGCTGCTGCAGCCACCCGGAGCAGGGCAAGGGCAGCAGCTGGCACCCAGAGAGCTGCTGGGGGCTTGGACACTGGTGTGGGTGTGGAGGCTGGGGTAAGGAAGGATGGAGGTATGGGCAGGGATCCTGGTGAGGGCAGGGGTACTGGTGAGGGCAGGGATATTGGTGTGGGCTGGGATACTGGCATGGATAAGGATGGTGGTGAGGGCAGGGATAGTGGTGAGGGCAGGGATGGTGGTGTGGGAAGGGATGGTGGTGTGGGAAGGGCAGGGAGGATGGTGTGGAAAGGGATGGTGGTGTGGGAAGGGATGGTGGTGAGGGCAGGGATGGTAGTGAGGGCAGGGAGGGTGGTGAGGCCAGGGAGGGTGGTGAGGGCAGCCAGGGCTGCCAGGCAGTTTCACCATCACTGCTCTGTCAGCCTCTCCATGCTGCTCCCTGTCTCAGCCCAAACTCCTTCGGGTTTGCTCCTCACTTGCTCCCTGGCTCCCCACTTGGTCTCCCAACCCCTAATCTGGATGCCCTCAGAGATGTTCCCAGACCTCAGCTCCACCTGTCTGCCCAGGTCAGGAAGCCAAAACCTCTGGCTGATGGAGACAGTGGACCTCAAGCTGTCTCTCCACACTATCCTCTGGGACACCATCCATGGGTCCCAGCAGCACTGTGACCAGGGGAGGGCAACAGCAGCATGCCTCTGTTCAGAGACCCTTGGGGAAGGAGGTCCTTGCCCTACTGACTGCTGAAAGTGCCAACTGGAGGGCAGCACAAAGAGAGCCAGCTTCTGGAGGCTGCCCACTCCCTTTTCCCATGGGAATGTCCTTCCCAAAGTCCCCTTTCTGCTTATTCTCCTGAGAAACTCTACAGAGAGAGGAAGGAGGAAGCAAACCCTGGCTCCTGTGACAGCAGCACTGATCCTGCCTGAGCCAACCTTCCTTTGGAAACACCAAACCAGACAAATCAAGACAAGGCAAAGGATCTCTGTCCATGCCTAAGGCTGTGGTTGAGCCCCAGTACCCCCCTGCACTATCCTCAGAGCCCCTTTTAGGGCTTCACAGGCTCCTCTGGCTGTTTCCTTGACTTCTATCTGCAGATGTAGAATTCTACTTCAGGGTCCATCCTTGTTCCTTCGATCTGGTTCCCTACCTGCAATGCTGCTTGCAGCCTGTGATCCATATCCTGCTGGCTCCTGGAGCCTCAGCAGAGCTTCCACTCATCTCAACTCATTCAGTTGCTGGAGCAGGTCCAGAGAAGGACATCCAAGCTGGGGAAGGGTCTGGAGAAGAGGGCTGGGGAAGAGCAGCTGAGGGAGCTGGGGGTGTTCAGTGTGGAGAAGAGGAGGCTGAGGGAGACCTCATTGCTCTCTACAGCTCCCTGAGAGGAGGCTGGAGCCAGGTGGGGTTGGGCTCTTCTCCCTTGTATTAGATGACAGAAGGAAAAGAAATGGCCTGAAATTTTGCCACGGGAGGGTTAGGTTGGAGATGAGGAAAAATTTCTTTGGTGCAAGAGTGATCAGGGATTGGCAGAGGCTGCCCTGGGAGGTGGTGGAGTCACCATGCCCGGAGGCATTCCAGAAAAGTGTGGCTGTGGCCCTAGGGGCCATGGTGTAGTGGCCCTGGTGGGGTTGGGTTGGTGTTGGACTGGATGATCTGAGAGGGCTTCTCCACCCTGATAACCTGTTTAGCTTCAGGGCTCTCCCTCTCAGGGACTGCTTTCAAGACAGTATTCCTTCACCTGGCTCAACAAATTGGCAAAACACAGCTGGGTGGTGACATCAGCCCTGCTTTCTTCCAGGCTGGTGACTTTGGGACACAAAGAGACATTTATATCAAGGTTTCTGACATCTTTATGGCCTGAGATACCTGCAGATAGGATCAGGAATCCTGAACAGCCAGGCATGGCATCAGGGCTGATCACAACATGTTCAGCCTCTTCTGGTTGCAGCACTGGGATTGTTTTGGAGCAGCCTGCAGGAGAAGGCCTTGGGGGTGTCAATTGGTGACAAAGTCCCCAGGAGCCAGCAATGGTCCCTGGCAGCCCAGAGCCAGCTGTGTGCTGAGCTGCATCCAGAGCAGGGAGAGCAGCAGCACAGGGAGGGGATTCTGCCCCTCTGCTCTGCTCTGCTCACACCCCACCTGCAGCACTGCCTCCAGCTCTGGGGCCCCCAGCACAAGAAGGACCTGGAGCTGCTGGGGAGGCTCCAGAGGAGGCCATGAGGATGATCAGAGGGCTGGAGAAGCTCTGCTGTAGGCATAGGCTGGGAGAGTTGGGGCTGTTCAGCCTGGAGAAGAGAAGGCTCCAGGGAGAGCTCAGAGCAGCCTTCCAGTAACTGAGAGGCTCCAGGAGAGCTGGGGAGGGACTTTGGACGAGGGCTGGGAGTGCCAGGATGAGGGACAATGGCTTTGAGCTGGGAGAGGGGAGATGGAGAGTGGAGAGGAGGAAGAAATTGTTGAGAGTGAGGGTGGGGAGAGACTGGCACAGGTTGCCCAGGGAGGCTGTGGCTGTCCCCTGCCTGGAGGTGTTCCAGGCCAGGCTGGATGAGGCCTTGAGCAGCCTGGGCTGGTGGGAGGTGTCCCTGCCCATGGCAGGGGGTTGGAACTGGATGAGCTTTGAGATCCCTTCCAGACTAAGCCATTCTTTGATTCTATGATCTTGGCTGCTAGCTCTTGCCAGGCTTTGGTGAGGAGCCACTTGTAGGCAAGCTGGGAGGAGGTTGAACAGCATCACCACCACCAAGCTCCACAGTGCTCTCTTTCTGCTTACTTCCAAGAATTAATTTGCTTCCACACCAGACAGACAATGCTATGGCAGACCTGCAGTCAAAGCAAGGACAAAATTAACTGATGTGCTCCTCTAGAAGGAAAGCTGAATGGAGAAAGCCAAAGCCAGGCAATGTGAATCCTGCCCCAGATGGCCTGCAGCCCGACATGGCACATGGAGAGTCCCCACGTTCCCTAGAGTTTCTCAGGACACCCTCTGCATCCAGCTTTGTGTTTTCCCTACAAGAAAAACTGGAGCTTTCCCTCTGAAGAGTCCTTTCCATTTGCATCAGTTACAAGTTGGATTGTTGGAATCCTGGCCCTGCAGCATGGGGAATGAAACCTGTGCCTCAGACTGCAAGGAGAAAACAAGTGGCAGTCTCTCTGCTGCTCTCTGATTCAGCCTCTCAAGCTGTGGTGTATTTTGTTTTTCCCCTTAAAATACAGGAAAATGAATTCTGAAGAGCTGTTGATAAGATTGCATGAAATGTGCCTTTCACAAGAAGAATCTCAGAGCAAGATGTACCATCCTGAAACAAACCCTGACAAAGGACATTCCTGTTACCCAGCAACTGCTGGGAGAGGAAATGACCTCCCACAGCGAGGGGAGAGATGTGAGCCTGTGGAGAAACACCTGCTGGAATCTGTTTATGACAGACCATCAACACCTGCCCCAGGGTGGATCCCACAATCCCAGCAGGGTGGGGCTGGAAGTGACCTCTGGAGCTCACCCAGACCAAGCCCCTGCTCCAGCAGGGCACCCACAGCAGCTTGCCCAGGAGCACAATGCCCAGGGGGGGTTGGAAGCTCTCCACACAAGGAGACTCCACAACCTCTCTGGGCAGCCTGCTCCAGGCCTCCAGCACCCTCACAACAAACAACTTTCTGGAGCCTCCTTCTCTGGAGAGCTTCCAACCCTCCCTGGCCATTGTGCTCCTGGCAAGATGCTGTGGGTGCCCTGCTGGAGCTGGTTGGACTGGATGGGCTCCAGAGGTCCCTTCCAACCCCCATGTTCTCTGTTTCTATGATCTTTAAGGTCCCTTCCAACCCAAACCATTCCATGAAGCTAAGAATGAAGCTGGCAGCTGCTCTTGGGGTGCTGCTGGTGGCCTTTGGAGCTACAGGCAACACAACTTTGCCAGTTTTGCTTTTGCAGGAGCCTGTTTCTGCCCCAGGGGAGGGACACTTTGGAAGTGCTGGCAGAACCCTTTGAAAAGGTCACTTGAAACGGAGAAGGTGGAATTCAGCCTGCACAGACCAAATGTACTTCAGCAAACATTTCAAGTTCATTCAGAAAGGCTTTAAATACCTGGATGGGCTTTAAAACTTAGAAAAATCTCTGTTCCAGCTCTGCCAAAGTTAATATTTTTCTTTTCATTATATTTTTTTGCTTAACCTCCTGGATTAAAATGTCACCATGCTCCCAGGACTCCTGCTGCATGCTGATGGGAATGGGCAGGTTCTGAGCACAGAGATGGTTGGAAGGGAACAAGAATTCCTTCTGTGTTTTATTAGAATGCAAAGGGCCACTCCACATGCTGGATCTCAACCCAAAATGCTTCAGCTTGAGAACTGGATGGTGTCTATTAGAAATTCATCCTAATTCTGCTCTCACTAAGCCAACAGCTGCACTGCTGACATCAGCAGGAAAACCTTAGGAGTGGTATTAACAGGATCTCACAGAATCCCACAATCCCACATGGAGGGGGATGGAAAGGACCTCTGGAGCTCATCCAGACCAAGCCCTGCTCCAGCAGGGCACCCACAGCAGCTTGCCCAGCAGCACAATGCTCAGGGGGGGTTGGAAGCTCTCCACACAAGGAGACTCCACAACCTCTCTGGGCAGCCTGCTCCAGGCCTCCAGCACCCTCACAACAAACAACTTTCTCCTCCTGCTCAGATGCAACCTCCTGGGTTCCACTTTCTGCTCCTTGCCCCTTGGGCTGTCCCTGGGCACCCCTGAGCAGAGTCTGGCCCCAGCCTCTTGCCCCCCACAGCTCCTTTAGCTCTTGCTGAGCATTGCTGAGATGCTCTCTGGGGCTGCTCTTCTGTAGGCTCTCAGCCCCAGGGCTCTCAAGTTTTGAATCTCCACCCTGAGTGATGTGCTGGGATATCAGCCTCACTAGATTGGAATCTGCTGCCCTAGAAACCAAGCTGTGAGTGCCACCACCTCTGCAGGACACCCTTCCTACAGCTCTCCCCCAGGAGAGGGATGAGCTTGCAAAGCCATGCAGTGGCCATTTCCATGTGTTACTACCAGGAGTTAATTGCAGATGTCTGCAGCCAGGGCTTCTGTCCTGTTGCCCATCAGGATTCAATGCTGAGCTGAACTCAACCCTTTTGGAGCTTTGCTCCTCAGACCCCAGCAACAGGCAGCTGCAGCCCAAGCAGTGGCTGCTGGCAGCCAATTTACTGGAGCAGGGTTTGGAAATAACTTTGTTACAATCTCCTAATGAAAGCAGGGCTAGGGCTGTGTGGAGGACTCTTATGGATTGCCTGAAGGAGCACTGCAGCTCCCAGCCCATCCATCATCCCCAGCTGGCACCCTTTGGAAAGGGAGGGGCACAGCACAATAAATGGAGGCTCTAATTCTGGTGGTTTGGCCACATTTGAGCTGTTAAATGGACATGCAGAGGAACCAGAGAGGGAGGTGTGTCTGGGCAAAGCAGCCAGAAGATGGTAAGGCTTAAAGCCCCTCTGGCTAGGCATAGCTATGCTGTGAAGGTGAAAGCAGTCAGGAGGTAGCCAGACAGGGCCATGGTTGGCATTGCTGCTGCTCCCCTGCCCAATGAGGGTGAGCATCACTCAGGGGGACTCTGCACCCCATTCCTGCACCCCTCTGCCCTTATCCCTCTGACACTGTGGTACCCAAGCAGTTCCCAGAGCTGTAACATTTCGAGCAGCCTTTCTTCTCCAGCTGGAGTTTCAGTCACTTATTTACAGACTGGACATTTAAAACCGGTTTTGTGTGAAACATCTTCAGCAGTGACCTGGATGAAGGCCCAGAGGGGACCCACAGCCAGTTTGCTGAAGATCCCAAACTGGGAGCAGTGGCTGACACCCCCCAGGCTGTGCTGCCATCCAGTGAGACCTGACCAGGCTGAGAGCTGGGCAGAGGAACCTCAAGAAGGTCAATCAGGGCAAGGGTAGGGTCCTGCCTGTGGGGAGGAACAACCTCTTGCAGCAGGACAGCTGAGGGGGGACCTGCTGGGAAGAGCTCTGTGGAGAAGGACCTGGGAGTGCTGGGGGACGACAAGTTCCCCATGAGGCAGCAATGTGCCCTTGTACCCAGGAATGCCAATGGGGGCCTGGGGTGCATCAAGAAGAGTGTGGCCAGCAGGGCAAGGGAGGTTCTCCTCCCCCTCTACTCTGCCCTGGTGAGGCCACATCTGAAGTGCTGTGTTCAGTTCTGGGCTCCCCAGTTCAGGACACTTTAGGTGATCACTAGAGGTCCCCTCCAATCCCCAGCATGCTGTGGTGCTGGGATCCCATGAAAGGGCACAGAGCTTGGGAAGGACCAAGGGAGCCCGAGCAAGGAGCTGCCTGGGGCTGTCTGTGTGACTGAGGCAGGAGAGCCACACTGAGGGAAGGTTCCAGAGCTGTATAGGAGCTGCTGTTGGCACAGCCATCAAGCACATTGGGACATCTCCTAATTCTTCAGGAATTCTTAGGCAAATGACCTTGAATATCCTGAGGAGTAGGGGTTTCTGCTGAAGCTCCTGACAGATGAAGATAATGCTGGGATGTCTTCTCTGATTTTGAAGTGCTGCAGGGTGAGGACTGACTTTTCACAGGGGACACCACAGCAGCCAGCACAAAGAGGCTCTCAAGCAAGTCAGAGCTTTGTTATCTGAAAAATGACCAAAACATAAATAGCATAATAAAAAGGTGAAAATGACATGATGGGACAGGAGGAAATACTCCTTAGGTGATAATAGCAACAATTACAGCCTGCCACCAATTAGAGTCATCTGAAGGTGTTCAGGAGACCTGAGCAGCCCTGAACCCAAGTTCAGAAGCAGAATAAGCCCCAACCTAACAGCTCACAACAGCCAGCACAAGAAGGACCTGGAGCTGCTAGAGAGGGCCAGAGGAGGCCACCAAGATGATCAGAGGGCTGGAAAACCTTCCCTGTGGAAACAGGCTGGGAGAGTTGGGGCTGTTCAGCCTGAAGAAGAGAAGGCTCCAGGGAGACCTCAGAGCAGCCTTCCAGTAGCTGAAGGGCTCCAGGAGAGCTGGGGAGGGACTTTGGACAAGGGCTGGGAATGCCAGGATGAGGGACAATGGCTTTGAGCTGGGAGAGGGAGATTGAGAGTGGAGAGGAGGAAGAAATTGTTGAGAGTGAGGGTGGGGAGAGACTGGCACAGGTTGCCCAGGGAGGCTGTGGCTGTCCCCTGCCTGGAGCTGTTAGAGCTCATGCAGTTCCAAACCCACTGCCATGGGCAGGGACACCTCCCACCAGCACAGCTTGCTCAAGGCCTCATCCAGCCTGGCCCCTGAGGTCCCTTCCAACCCAACCCAACCCAACCCAACCCAACCCATTCTGTGATTCTATGAATCCATGTGAGAGGAGCCCCTGGGAGGAGCTGGTGGCTGTGGAGTGTCCTCCTTGGTGCAGTTTGTCTCTGGCTCAGTGAGCTGTTGGATGGTTTAGTGTCACACTTCTGGATGGGAAGATAGGAACCTGGAGCCTGGGTCAGACACCAGCATCTGAAGTATGGCAGCAGGTGACCCAAAGAGTCCACCTGGGAAGAACTTCTCTGCCCAGGCTGTGACTCTGACAATGAGGAACCTGATCTGAAGTAGTGATTGCAGAGTCTTTGGTTGCAGTGAATAGAAATGGGCTCATGGAAGGCCAGCTGGTCCCATCCTGAGAGGCAGGTCTCAGCTTGGTCTATATGGCTGAGCTTTGGCAATCTGCCCTCAGGGCTTCCCATCACAGGTTCAGGTTGGGTGTAATGGCAGCTTTAGTGCCAGCCCCACAGAATCTGTCATCACTCTGGGGAGCCATCCTGCTTTTCCTGCAGCCATACCACACTTGCAACAGGCACTGGCACAGGCTGCTCAGGAAGGTGGTGGAGTCCCCATCCCTGGATGTGGTACTTGGGGATATGGCTCAGTGCTGGACTTAGCAGAGTAGGCTTAGTGGTTGGATCTTGAAGGTCTTTTCCAACCTAGATGATTCTATGATTCTAACATCAAGGGCCTCAAGCTGACCCCAAAAGGGTTGTCAAGCCCTGGCCTAGGCTGCCCAGTTCCCATCCCTGGAAAGGTTTCAAAGCCATGGAGATGTGGAGCTGAGGGACATGGCTTAGTGGTGCCCTGGCAGTGCTGGATGATCTCAAAGGCCTTTTCCAGCCTAGACTGTTCTGTGATCCTGTGAGCCTTCATTGGGCTCTGGTCAGCAGTCCATCAGCCAGCACCCACTGGTCTTTCTGACAGCTCCTTTCCTCCCTGGCTGCACAGGAAGAGAGGAATTGAGGTCAGGTGACAGAATCACAGAATCATGAAGGTTGAAAAGCCCTCTAAGACCATCAAGCTCAACCTTTTACCCACCTCCTCCATGGCATCTAGACCATGTCCCCAAATGCCATGGCCACCTCCAGGGACGGAGTCTCCACCACCTGCCTGGGCAGCCTGCTCCATTCCAGATGGGGCTCTGTTGGATGGGCTTCAGTGGGAAATCAAATCATTTATGATGCATTAGGAAACATTTTTAACTCCAGGAGAAAGCTGAGCCTCGGCTGAGAGCCACACATTTTGAATAGAGATTGCATTATTTTATCAGTAGCCTGAATTTGGTCCTGTTTCAGACATTTTCTCCCTCAGGTTTTCTGGCTTTTAGCCAGCCAATTGTATTTGTTTGGGGTTTGATTGTGTGTGTCAATAACAGATGTGGGCCTGCTCATTACTGTCCCCCTCCTTTGCAGCCTTAGCATTTTGACACTGAGATGTTTTCCCTTGACGCTGGACTGGCTTGACCCCAAATTAGGACGGACCCAGGGTAACTCTGGGACTAGACTGAATGATGTCTCTGGCAATGGATTAGTTGTGTCAGTGGAGACATTCTCTGACAGGAGCTTAAACAGCACTTAAGAAGTGTCTTCAGCATCTTATTGTCTCTGGTGAGATCATGATTCAGGCTACTTGAGCAGTATCTCAAGTGTGCAAGCCCTCAGGGATTAGAAGTGGCTCCAAGGACAGCATTTGGATGCATAGGATAGAAAAGAATTCAGCTTTAATTAGCTCATCTCTGCCAGCTGAAGGAAGAGCACAAATGGGGGGCAGAGAGCCACCTCTGAAGCCACAGACAACAGTGAGCACACCAAGCCAGCTGCTGCTGGCAGATGGTAGCCAAAGCCAAGGCTCTGCCAACAGAGTCTTTCAGTCAGTCCTCCCTTCCTTCACCTCCCAGACCTCCACCATGCACATGTACCCACCACAGACACAGCTCTCTGACCTGCCTCCTCTGCCTAGTATCAGGGCATAGGGCAGGAGATGGCCTGAAATTGTGCCAGGGGAGGATCAGGTTGGAAAGGAGGAAAAATTTGTTTGCTGCAAAAGTGGTCAGGGATTGGCAGAGGCTGCCCAGGGAGGTGGTGGAGTCCCCATTCCTGGAGGTGTTCCAGCAAGGTGTGGCCATGGCACTTGGGGCCATGGTTTGGTGGCCATGGTGGGGTTGGGTTGGTGTTGGACTGATCTCAGAGGGCTTTGCCAACACAAACCATTCTGTGGTTCTATGATTCCAAGAATGTTGCCATGGCCACACTGACTCTGTGATCTCTGGAGGTCCCTTCCAACCAACCATTCTGTGACTGTGGTTCTCTTTACCATTCCTGACAAATCAGCCAAGGTTTACCACAGGTCACAGTTTGGGCTTTGAGGGGCTTCACATCCTGGTCTTGGGTGGCAGCTGGTGTCTGATAGCCACTGGTAATGCTCAGGTTCTCCTTCCAGCCCACACCTGGCTGCTGCTCTCATTCAGTATTCTGTTTGTTCTCAAGATGTGGTCCTGGTTTGAATTGCCTTTGTGTAACTGAAACCCCAAGAGAAAAAACATTCAGATCTAGAGAGAGCTTCCAAAGATCGCCAGTACAGACCAGAGAGGTCTGCAAGGGACTTCCCAAATCCCAGCATTTTCCAGGAAATCCATGCAGCTAGGAAGTGTTTAATAAGTTATTGGCTTGATCTGGACAAAGCAGAATTCCAGCAACCCTTCCAGAAAAGACTGTAATATTTTCAGCAATGCTGCAGTGCAGGATGCACAGAATCCCAGAACCCCTGCATGGGAGGGATGGGAAGGGACATCTAGAGATCATCCAGTCCAAGCCCTGCTCCAACAGGGCACCCCCAGGAGCACAATGCCCGGGGGGGTTGGAAGGTCTCCACTCAGGGAGACTCCACAACCTCTCTGGGCAGCCTGCTCCAGGCCTCCAGCACCCTCATAACAAACAACTTTCTCCTCCTGCTCAGATGCAACCTCCTGGGTTCCACTTTGTGCCCCTTACCCCTTGTGCTGTCCCTGGGCACCACTGAGCAGAGTCTGGCCCCAGCCTCTTGCCCCCCACAGCTCCTTTAGCTCTTGCTGAGCATTGAAGAGCTCCCCTCTGGGGTTGCTCTTCTCCAGGTTCAACAGCTCCAGGTCCCAGCCTTGAACCCAACCCATGGCACAAATCACTTGTGAGCAAAGCCTGCACACAGCCCTGAGCTTCCTCCTGTGCTGGCTGTGAGCTCCTGAGGAGCAGATCTCAGTGATCTTTATGGTCCATTGAAATGCCAAGGACTAAATATAAGCTTGTCTAGCACCTGCTGTTGTGAGAACCTGTTTCTAGGTGATAATGACTTGAAAATTCCGATTAATTGGGCTGAACCCTTCCATGCTAGATGTGCCTCTCCACCTTTATCCTCTCCAAATTAAGAAATAGCAAGGAAAGGATTTTCATGGACCTTAGTAACTTGACTTACCTGTTTTGAAGCAGTGTTTGATGTGTGACAGGGCACCCAGGGGGCCAAGGTGTCTCATTTGCTGCCACTTCTTAGTCTTACACCAAACTGAAAAACTTAGGAATGATTTCCTCAGGAAAATTCCTTAGAATCTGAACACCCCAAGATTCAGGCAGAGTGGCTGGGAAATGCCTGGCAGAAAAAGACCAGGAGGAGCTGGTTGACAGTGGCTAAAGTTGACCCAGGGTGTATCCACATGGCCCAGAAGGGCAGCAGCAGCCTGGCCTGGAGCAGCAATGCTGTGGACAGCAGGAGCAGGGCAGGGACTGTGCCCCTGGACTGGGCACTAGGGAGGCCACAGCTTGAGTGCTGGGTTCAGGTTTGTGTCTCTTACTCCAAGAAGGACACTGAGGGCTGGAGCAGGTCCAGAAAAAGGCAACAAGGCTGAGGAAGGGTCCGGAGAACAGGGCTGGGGAAGAGCAGCTGAAGGAGCTGGGGGTGTTCAGCCTGGAGAAGAGGAGGCTGAGGGAGACCTCATTGCTGTCTGGAAGAGGCTTCCCAGGGAGGTGATGGAGTGCCCAGGGAGGTAATGGAGTCCCCATCCCTGGAGGTGTTCCAGAAAGGTGTGGCCATGGCTCCTGGGGCCATGGTTTAGTGGCTATGGTGGTGTTGGGTTGATGTTGGACTGGATGCTCTCAGAGGCCTTTTCCAACCCCAAACAGTTCTGTGATTCTGTGGTTCTAGGGTGAGCCAAAATCAGGGACTAGAGCTCCAGAAGCCTTCTTCTGCCATACCTGAAGCTGAAGACAAGGATTCAGCTCTGAGCACAGGATGTACCACAAAGTACTCCAAGCAGATTTCTATGCATGAGCTGCAAAGTGTGACAGCAGAAAGAGAGGATTTGGTGTAGGAGACTCAGCAGATAAAAGACACTTGAGAACGTTAAGACCAAAAGCCTGAAAATATGGCATCAACCATGGGCTGTGATACAACGCTGGCCTTAATCTGAGCATGGGCACCTGTAGGAGGCTGTGGTAAAAATATCCTCCCTTCCCCTGAAATGGTGTGACAGGGAGGAAAAAGCACCAGGAGAGAATGAGCACAATAAGAGCAGAGGAAATTGATATCACTGAGCTCAGGGCAGAACCTGGGACATGGAGACCTCCCTTAAAAACTGCGAAGAACCCAAACAGCACCAGAGCTGTGTGTGTGTGCAGGTACAGGATGAGAGCAGAGCTGTGTGTGTACAGGTACAGGATGAGAGCAGAGCTGTGTGTGTGTGCAGGTACAGGATGAGAGCAGAGCTGTGTGTGTACAGGTACAGGATGAGAGCAGAGCTGTGTGTGTGTGCAGGTACAGGATGAGAGCAGAGCTCTGTGTGTGTGCAGGGACAGGATGAGAGCAGAGCTGTGTGTGTGTCAGGGACAGGATGAGAGCAGAGCTGTGTGTGTCGGATGAGCAGCGTGTGGACAGGATGAGAGCAGAGCTGTGTGTGTGTACAGGGACAGGATGAGAGCAGAGCTGTGTGTGTGCAGGTACAGGATGAGAGCAGAGCTGTGTGTGTGTCAGGTACAGGATGAGAGCAGAGCTGTGTGTGTGTACAGGGACAGGATGAGAGCAGAGCTGTGTGTGTGTACAGGTACAGGATGAGAGCAGAGCTGTGTGTGTGTACAGGGACAGGATGAGAGCAGAGCTGTCTGTGTGTACAGGTACAGGATGAGAGCAGAGCTGTGTGTGTACAGGTACAGGATGAGAGCAGAGCTGTGTGTGTGTACAGGGACAGGATGAGAGCAGAGCTGTGTGTGTGTACAGGTACAGGATGAGAGCAGAGCTGTGTGTGTGTACAGGGACAGGATGAGAGCAGAGCTGTGTGTGTGTGCAGGGACAGGATGAGAGCAGAGCTGTGTGTGTGTACAGGTACAGGATGAGAGCAGAGCTGTGTGTGTGTGCAGGGACAGGATGAGAGCAGAGCTGTGTGTGTGTGCAGGGACAGGATGAGAGCAGAGCTGTGTGTGTGTGCAGGACAGGATGAGAGCAGAGCTGTGTGTGTGTACAGGGACAGGATGAGAGCAGAGCTGTGTGTGTGTACAGGGACAGGATGAGAGCAGAGCTGTGTGTGTGTGCAGGGACAGGATGAGAGCAGAGCTGTGTGTGTGTACAGGTACAGGATGAGAGCAGAGCTGTGTGTGTGTGCAGGGACAGGATGAGAGCAGAGCTGTGTGTGTGTACAGGTACAGGATGAGAGCAGAGCTGTGTGTGTACAGGGACAGGATGAGAGCAGAGCTGTGTGTGTGTACAGGGACAGGATGAGAGCAGAGCTGTGTGTGTGTACAGGGACAGGATGAGAGCAGAGCTGTGTGTGTGTACAGGGACAGGATGAGAGCAGAGCTGTGTGTGTGTACAGGTACAGGATGAGAGCAGAGCTGTGTGTGTGTACAGGGACAGGATGAGAGCAGAGCTGTGTGTGTGTGCAGGGACAGGATGAGAGCAGAGCTGTGTGTGTGTGCAGGGACAGGATGAGAGCAGAGCTGTGTGTGTGTGCAGGGACAGGATGAGAGCAGAGCTGTGTGTGTGCAGGTACAGGATGAGAGCAGAGCTGTGTGTGTGTGCAGGGACAGGATGAGAGCAGAGCTGTGTGTGTGTGCAGGGACAGGATGAGAGCAGAGCTGTGTGTGTGCAGGGACAGGATGAGAGCAGAGCTGTGTGTGTGCAGGGACAGGATGAGAGCAGAGCTGTGTGTGTGTGCAGGGACAGGATGAGAGCAGAGCTGTGTGTGTGTGACAGGTGACAGGATGAGAGCAGAGCTGTGTGTGTGTGCAGGTACAGGATGAGAGCAGAGCTGTGTGTGTGCAGGGACAGGATGAGAGCAGAGCTGTGTGTGTGTACATGTACAGGATGAGAGCAGAGCTGTGTGTGTGCAGGGACAGGATGAGAGCAGAGCTGTGTGTGTGCAGGGACAGGATGAGAGCAGAGCTGTGTGTGTGTGCAGGGACAGGATGAGAGCAGAGCTGTGTGTGTGTACAGGGACAGGATGAGAGCAGAGCTGTGTGTGTGCAGGGACAGGATGAGAGCAGAGCTGTGTGTGTACAGGTACAGGATGAGAGCAGAGCTCTGTGTGTGTACAGGGACAGGATGAGAGCAGAGCTGTGTGTGTGCAGGACAGGATGAGAGCAGAGCTGTGTGTGTGTACAGGGACAGGATGAGAGCAGAGCTGTGTGTGTGTACAGGGACAGGATGAGAGCAGAGCTGTGTGTGTGTACAGGGACAGGATGAGAGCAGAGCTGTGTGTGTGTACAGGGACAGGATGAGAGCAGAGCTGTGTGTGTACAGGGACAGGATGAGAGCAGAGCTGTGTGTGTGTACAGGGACAGGATGAGAGCAGAGCTGTGTGTGTGTACAGGGACAGGATGAGAGCAGAGCTGTGTGTGTGTGCAGGGACAGGATGAGAGCAGAGCTGTGTGTGTGCAGGACAGGATGAGAGCAGAGCTGTGTGTGTGTACAGGGACAGGATGAGAGCAGAGCTGTGTGTGTGTGCAGGGACAGGATGAGAGCAGAGCTGTGTGTGTGTGCAGGTACAGGATGAGAGCAGAGCTCTGTGTGTGTGCAGGGACAGGATGAGAGCAGAGCTGTCTGTGTGTGCAGGTACAGGATGAGAGCAGAGCTCTGTGTGTGTGCAGGGACAGGATGAGAGCAGAGCTGTGTGTGTGTGCAGGTACAGGATGAGAGCAGAGCTCTGTGTGTGTGCAGGTACAGGATGAGAGCAGAGCTGTGTGTGTGTGCAGGGACAGGATGAGAGCAGAGCTGTGTGTGTGTACAGGTACAGGATGAGAGCAGAGCTGTGTGTGTGTGCAGGTACAGGATGAGAGCAGAGCTTGTGTGTGTGCAGGGACAGGATGAGAGCAGAGCTGTGTGTGTGTGCAGGGACAGGATGAGAGCAGAGCTGTGTGTGTGCAGGTACAGGATGAGAGCAGAGCTGTGTGTGTGCAGGTACAGGATGAGAGCAGAGCTGTGTGTGTGCAGGGACAGGATGAGAGCAGAGCTGTGTGTGTGTGCAGGTACAGGATGAGAGCAGAGCTGTGTGTGTGCAGGGACAGGATGAGAGCAGAGCTGTGTGTGTGTGCAGGGACAGGATGAGAGCAGAGCTGTGTGTGTGTGCAGGGACAGGCTGAGAGCAGAGCTGTGTGTGTGTGCAGGGACAGGATGAGAGCAGAGCTGTGTGTGTGTGCAGGTACAGGATGAGAGCAGAGCTGTGTGTGTGTGCAGGGACAGGATGAGAGCAGAGCTGTGTGTGTACAGGTACAGGATGAGCAGTGTGTGTGCAGGATGAGAGCAGAGCTGTGTGTGTGTGCAGGGACAGGATGAGAGCAGAGCTGTGTGTGTGTGCAGGGACAGGATGAGAGCAGAGCTGTGTGTGTGTGCAGGGACAGGATGAGAGCAGAGCTGTGTGTGTGTGCAGGGACAGGATGAGAGCAGAGCTGTGTGTGTGTACAGGTACAGGATGAGAGCAGAGCTGTGTGTGTGTGCAGGTACAGGATGAGAGCAGAGCTCTGTGTGTGTGTGCAGGTACAGGATGAGAGCAGAGCTGTGTGTGTGTCAGGTACAGGATGAGAGCAGAGCTGTGTGTGTGCAGGTACAGGATGAGAGCAGAGCTGTGTGTGTGCAGGGACAGGATGAGAGCAGAGCTGTGTGTGTACAGGGACAGGATGAGAGCAGAGCTGTGTGTGTGTACAGGGACAGGATGAGAGCAGAGCTGTGTGTGTGTACAGGTACAGGATGAGAGCAGAGCTGTGTGTGTGTGCAGGGACAGGATGAGAGCAGAGCTGTGTGTGTGCAGGACAGGATGAGAGCAGAGCTGTGTGTGTGCAGGACAGGATGAGAGCAGAGCTGTGTGTGTGTGCAGGTACAGGATGAGAGCAGAGCTGTGTGTGTGTACAGGGACAGGATGAGAGCAGAGCTGTGTGTGTGTGCAGGTACAGGATGAGAGCAGAGCTGTGTGTGTGTGCAGGTACAGGATGAGAGCAGAGCTGTGTGTGTGCAGGTACAGGATGAGAGCAGAGCTGTGTGTGTGTGCAGGGTCAGGATGAGAGCAGAGCTGTGTGTGTGTACAGGGACAGGATGAGAGCAGAGCTGTGTGTGTGTACAGGGACAGGATGAGAGCAGAGCTGTGTGTGTGTACAGGGACAGGATGAGAGCAGAGCTGTGTGTGTGTGCAGGGACAGGATGAGAGCAGAGCTGTGTGTGTGACAGGGACAGGATGAGAGCAGAGCTGTGTGTGTGTGCAGGGACAGGATGAGAGCAGAGCTGTGTGTGTGTGCAGGGACAGGATGAGAGCAGAGCTGTGTGTGTGTGCAGGGTACAGGATGAGAGCAGAGCTGTGTGTGTGTACAGGGACAGGATGAGAGCAGAGCTGTGTGTGTACAGGGACAGGATGAGAGCAGAGCTGTGTGTGTGTACAGGGACAGGATGAGAGCAGAGCTGTGTGTGTGTGCAGGGACAGGATGAGAGCAGAGCTGTGTGTGTGCAGGGACAGGATGAGAGCAGAGCTGTGTGTGTGTACAGGGACAGGATGAGAGCAGAGCTGTGTGTGTGTACAGGGACAGGATGAGAGCAGAGCTGTGTGTGTGTGCAGGGACAGGATGAGAGCAGAGCTGTGTGTGTACAGGTACAGGATGAGAGCAGAGCTGTGTGTGTGTGCAGGTACAGGATGAGAGCAGAGCTCTGTGTGTGTGCAGGTACAGGATGAGAGCAGAGCTGTGTGTGTGTACAGGTACAGGATGAGAGCAGAGCTGTGTGTGTGCAGGGACAGGATGAGAGCAGAGCTGTGTGTGTGTGTGCAGGGACAGGATGAGAGCAGAGCTGTGTGTGTGTACAGGGACAGGATGAGAGCAGAGCTGTGTGTGTGTACAGGGACAGGATGAGAGCAGAGCTGTGTGTGTGCAGGGACAGGATGAGAGCAGAGCTGTGTGTGTCAGGTACAGGATGAGAGCAGAGCTGTGTGTGTACAGGACAGGATGAGAGCAGAGCTGTGTGTGTGTACAGGGACAGGATGAGAGCAGAGCTGTGTGTGTGTACAGGGACAGGATGAGAGCAGAGCTGTGTGTGTGTACAGGGACAGGATGAGAGCAGAGCTGTGTGTGTGTACAGGGACAGGATGAGAGCAGAGCTGTGTGTGTGTACAGGGACAGGATGAGAGCAGAGCTGTGTGTGTGTACAGGGACAGGATGAGAGCAGAGCTGTGTGTGTGCAGGGACAGGATGAGAGCAGAGCTGTGTGTGTGTACAGGGACAGGATGAGAGCAGAGCTGTGTGTGTGTACAGGGACAGGATGAGAGCAGAGCTGTGTGTGTGCAGGGACAGGATGAGAGCAGAGCTGTGTGTGTGCAGGGACAGGATGAGAGCAGAGCTCTGTGTGTGTACAGGGACAGGATGAGAGCAGAGCTGTGTGTGTGTACAGGGACAGGATGAGAGCAGAGCTGTGTGTGTGCAGGGACAGGATGAGAGCAGAGCTCTGTGTGTGTACAGGGACAGGATGAGAGCAGAGCTGTGTGTGTGTACAGGGACAGGATGAGAGCAGAGCTGTGTGTGTGCAGGTACAGGTTGAGAGCAGAGCTGTGTGTGTGTACAGGGACAGGATGAGAGCAGAGCTGTGTGTGTGTACAGGTACAGGATGAGAGCAGAGCTGTGTGTGTACAGGTACAGGATGAGAGCAGAGCTGTGTGTGTGTACAGGATGAGCAGAGCTGTGTGTGTCAGGACAGGATGAGAGCAGAGCTGTGTGTGTGTACAGGGACAGGATGAGAGCAGAGCTGTGTGTGTGTCAGGTACAGGATGAGAGCAGAGCTGTGTGTGTGTGCAGGTACAGGATGAGAGCAGAGCTGTGTGTGTGTGCAGGGACAGGATGAGAGCAGAGCTGTGTGTGTGTGCAGGGACAGGATGAGAGCAGAGCTGTGTGTGTGTGCAGGGACAGGATGAGAGCAGAGCTGTGTGTGTGTACAGGGACAGGATGAGAGCAGAGCTGTGTGTGTGTACAGGTACAGGATGAGAGCAGAGCTGTGTGTGTGTGCAGGGACAGGATGAGAGCAGAGCTGTGTGTGTGTGCAGGGACAGGATGAGAGCAGAGCTGTGTGTGTGTACAGGGACAGGATGAGAGCAGAGCTGTGTGTGTGACAGGGACAGGATGAGAGCAGAGCTGTGTGTGTGTACAGGGACAGGATGAGAGCAGAGCTGTGTGTGTGTACAGGTACAGGATGAGAGCAGAGCTGTGTGTGTGCAGGTACAGGATGAGAGCAGAGCTGTGTGTGTGTACAGGTACAGGATGAGAGCAGAGCTGTGTGTGTGTACAGGGACAGGATGAGAGCAGAGCTGTGTGTGTGTGCAGGGACAGGATGAGAGCAGAGCTGTGTGTGTGTGCAGGGACAGGATGAGAGCAGAGCTGTGTGTGTGTACAGGGACAGGATGAGAGCAGAGCTGTGTGTGTGTACAGGGACAGGATGAGAGCAGAGCTGTGTGTGTGTACAGGGACAGGATGAGAGCAGAGCTGTGTGTGTGTACAGGGACAGGATGAGAGCAGAGCTGTGTGTGTGTACAGGTACAGGATGAGAGCAGAGCTGTGTGTGTGTGCAGGGACAGGATGAGAGCAGAGCTGTGTGTGTGTACAGGGTACAGGATGAGAGCAGAGCTCTGTGTGTGTGCAGGTACAGGATGAGAGCAGAGCTGTGTGTGTGCAGGGACAGGATGAGAGCAGAGCTGTGTGTGTGTGCAGGGACAGGATGAGAGCAGAGCTGTGTGTGTACAGGTACAGGATGAGAGCAGAGCTGTGTGTGTGTACAGGTACAGGATGAGAGCAGAGCTGTGTGTGTGTGCAGGGACAGGATGAGAGCAGAGCTGTGTGTGTGTACAGGTACAGGATGAGAGCAGAGCTGTGTGTGTGTGCAGGGACAGGATGAGAGCAGAGCTGTGTGTGTGTACAGGTACAGGATGAGAGCAGAGCTCTGTGTGTACAGGTACAGGATGAGAGCAGAGCTGTGTGTGTGTACATGTACAGGATGAGAGCAGAGCTGTGTGTGTGCAGGGACAGGATGAGAGCAGAGCTGTGTGTGTACAGGGACAGGATGAGAGCAGAGCTGTGTGTGTGTGCAGGTACAGGATGAGAGCAGAGCTGTGTGTGTGTACAGGGACAGGATGAGAGCAGAGCTGTGTGTGTGTACAGGTACAGGATGAGAGCAGAGCTGTGTGTGTGCAGGGACAGGATGAGAGCAGAGCTGTGTGTGTGCAGGGACAGGATGAGAGCAGAGCTGTCTGTGTGTGCAGGGACAGGATGAGAGCAGAGTTGTGTGTGTGCAGGTACAGGATGAGAGCAGAGCTGTGTGTGTGTGCAGGTACAGGATGAGAGCAGAGCTGTGTGTGTGTGCAGGGACAGGATGAGAGCAGAGCTGTGTGTGTGTGCAGGGACAGGATGAGAGCAGAGCTCTGTGTGTGTGCAGGGACAGGATGAGAGCAGAGCTGTGTGTGTGTACAGGGACAGGATGAGAGCAGAGCTGTGTGTGTGTACAGGGACAGGATGAGAGCAGAGCTGTGTGTGTGTGCAGGGACAGGATGAGAGCAGAGCTGTGTGTGTGTGCAGGGACAGGATGAGAGCAGAGCTGTGTGTGTGTGGCAGGTGAGCAGCTGGTGTGTCAGGACAGGATGAGAGCAGAGCTGTGTGTGTGCAGGTACAGGATGAGAGCAGAGCTGTGTGTGTGTGCAGGGACAGGATGAGAGCAGAGCTGTGTGTGTGTGCAGGGACAGGATGAGAGCAGAGCTGTGTGTGTGTGCAGGTACAGGATGAGAGCAGAGCTGTGTGTGTGTGCAGGGACAGGATGAGAGCAGAGCTGTGTGTGTGTGCAGGGACAGGATGAGAGCAGAGCTGTGTGTGTGTGCAGGTACAGGATGAGAGCAGAGCTGTGTGTGTGTACAGGTACAGGATGAGAGCAGAGCTGTGTGTGTGTACAGGGACAGGATGAGAGCAGAGCTGTGTGTGTGTACAGGTACAGGATGAGAGCAGAGCTGTGTGTGTGTACAGGGACAGGATGAGAGCAGAGCTGTGTGTGTGTGCAGGTACAGGATGAGAGCAGAGCTGTGTGTGTGTACAGGTACAGGATGAGAGCAGAGCTGTGTGTGTGTGCAGGGACAGGATGAGAGCAGAGCTGTGTGTGTGTGTACAGGTACAGGATGAGAGCAGAGCTGTGTGTGTGTACAGGGACAGGATGAGAGCAGAGCTGTGTGTGTGTGCAGGTACAGGATGAGAGCAGAGCTCTGTGTGTGTGTACAGGTACAGGATGAGAGCAGAGCTGTGTGTGTGTACAGGGACAGGATGAGAGCAGAGCTGTGTGTGTGTGCAGGTACAGGATGAGAGCAGAGCTGTGTGTGTGTGCAGGGACAGGATGAGAGCAGAGCTGTGTGTGTGTACAGGGTCAGGATGAGAGCAGAGCTCTGTGTGTGCAGGTACAGGATGAGAGCAGAGCTGTGTGTGTACAGGGACAGGATGAGAGCAGAGCTGTGTGTGTACAGGACAGGCTGAGAGCAGAGCTGTGTGTGTGTACAGGGACAGGATGAGAGCAGAGCTGTGTGTGTGTGCAGGGACAGGATGAGAGCAGAGCTGTGTGTGTGTGCAGGGACAGGATGAGAGCAGAGCTGTGTGTGTACAGGTACAGGATGAGAGCAGAGCTGTGTGTGTCAGGACGTGAGAGCAGAGCTGTGTGTGTACAGGGACAGGATGAGAGCAGAGCTGTGTGTGTGTACAGGGACAGGATGAGAGCAGAGCTGTGTGTGTGTGCAGGGACAGGATGAGAGCAGAGCTGTGTGTGTACAGGTACAGGATGAGAGCAGAGCTGTGTGTGTGTACAGGTACAGGATGAGAGCAGAGCTGTGTGTGTGTACAGGGACAGGATGAGAGCAGAGCTGTGTGTGTACAGGACAGATGAGAGCAGAGCTGTGTGTGTCAGGACAGGATGAGAGCAGAGCTGTGTGTGTGTACAGGTACAGGATGAGAGCAGAGCTGTGTGTGTGTACAGGTACAGGATGAGAGCAGAGCTGTGTGTGTGTGCAGGTACAGGATGAGAGCAGAGCTGTGTGTGTGTACAGGGACAGGATGAGAGCAGAGCTGTGTGTGTGTACAGGGACAGGATGAGAGCAGAGCTGTGTGTGTGTGCAGGGACAGGATGACAGCAGAGCTGTGTGTGTACAGGTACAGGATGAGAGCAGAGCTGTGTGTGTACAGGGACAGGATGAGAGCAGAGCTGTGTGTGTGTACAGGTACAGGATGAGAGCAGAGCTGTGTGTGTACAGGGACAGGATGAGAGCAGAGCTGTGTGTGTGCAGGTACAGGATGAGAGCAGAGCTGTGGTGTGTACAGGTACAGGATGAGAGCAGAGCTGTGTGTGTACAGGACAGGATGAGAGCAGAGCTGTGTGTGTACAGGTACAGGATGAGAGCAGAGCTGTGTGTGTGTACAGGACAGGATGAGAGCAGAGCTGTGTGTGTACAGGTACAGGATGAGAGCAGAGCTGTGTGTGTGTACAGGGACAGGATGAGAGCAGAGCTGTGTGTGTGCAGGTACAGGATGAGAGCAGAGCTGTGTGTGTACAGGACAGGATGAGAGCAGAGCTGTGTGTGTGTACAGGGACAGGATGAGAGCAGAGCTGTGTGTGTGTGACAGGGACAGGATGAGAGCAGAGCTGTGTGTGTACAGGTACAGGATGAGAGCAGAGCTGTGTGTGTGTACAGGTACAGGATGAGAGCAGAGCTGTGTGTGTGTACGGCAGGATGAGCAGCTGTGTGTCAGGACAGGATGAGCAGAGCTGTGTGTGTACAGGGACAGGATGAGAGCAGAGCTGTGTGTGTGACAGGTACAGGATGAGAGCAGAGCTGTGTGTGTGTACAGGGACAGGATGAGAGCAGAGCTGTGTGTGTACAGGTACAGGATGAGAGCAGAGCTGTGTGTGTGTGCAGGGACAGGATGAGAGCAGAGCTGTGTGTGTACAGGGACAGGATGAGAGCAGAGCTGTGTGTGTGTACAGGTACAGGATGAGAGCAGAGCTGTGTGTGTACAGGGACAGGATGAGAGCAGAGCTGTGTGTGTCGGACGGTAGCAGCGGTGTACAGGGATGAGAGCAGAGCTGTGTGTGTACAGGGACAGGATGAGAGCAGAGCTGTGTGTGTGACAGGGACAGGATGAGAGCAGAGCTGTGTGTGTGCAGGGACAGGATGAGAGCAGAGCTGTGTGTGTCAGGACAGGTGAGCAGGCTGTGTGTCAGGACAGGATGAGAGCAGAGCTGTGTGTGTGCAGGGACAGGATGAGAGCAGAGCTGTGTGTGTGTACAGGGACAGGATGAGAGCAGAGCTGTGTGTGTACAGGGACAGGATGAGAGCAGAGCTGTGTGTGTGTACAGGGACAGGATGAGAGCAGAGCTGTGTGTGTGACAGGGACAGGATGAGAGCAGAGCTGTGTGTGTGTACAGGGACAGGATGAGAGCAGAGCTGTGTGTGTACAGGGACAGGATGAGAGCAGAGCTGTGTGTGTACAGGGACAGGATGAGAGCAGAGCTGTGTGTGTGACAGGTACAGGATGAGAGCAGAGCTGTGTGTGTCAGGACGGTGAGCAGAGCTGTGTGTGTCAGGACAGGATGAGAGCAGAGCTGTGTGTGTGTACAGGGACAGGATGAGAGCAGAGCTGTGTGTGTACAGGGACAGGATGAGAGCAGAGCTGTGTGTGTGTACAGGGACAGGATGAGAGCAGAGCTGTGTGTGTGTACAGGGACAGGATGAGAGCAGAGCTGTGTGTGTGTCAGGGACAGGATGAGAGCAGAGCTCTGTGTGTGTGCAGGGACAGGATGAGAGCAGAGCTGTGTGTGGTGTGTGTCAGGTACAGGATGAGAGCAGAGCTGTGTGTGTGCAGGGACAGTGAGGCAGAGCTGTGTGTGTCAGGACAGGATGAGAGCAGAGCTGTGTGTGTGTACAGGGACAGGATGAGAGCAGAGCTGTGTGTGTACAGGGACAGGATGAGAGCAGAGCTGTGTGTGTACAGGGACAGGATGAGAGCAGAGCTGTGTGTGTGCAGGGACAGGATGAGAGCAGAGCTGTGTGTGTGTACAGGGACAGGATGAGAGCAGAGCTGTGTGTGTGTACAGGTACAGGATGAGAGCAGAGCTGTGTGTGTGCAGGGACAGGATGAGAGCAGAGCTGTGTGTGTGTACAGGGGACAGGATGAGAGCAGAGCTGTGTGTGTGTGCAGGTACAGGATGAGAGCAGAGCTGTGTGTGTGTACAGGGACAGGATGAGAGCAGAGCTGTGTGTGTGTGCAGGGACAGGATGAGAGCAGAGCTGTGTGTGTGTGCAGGGACAGGATGAGAGCAGAGCTGTGTGTGCAGGACAGTAGCAGAGCTGTGTGTGTGTGCAGGACAGGATGAGAGCAGAGCTGTGTGTGTGCAGGGACAGGATGAGAGCAGAGCTGTGTGTGTGTGACAGGGACAGGATGAGAGCAGAGCTGTGTGTGTGTACAGGGACAGGATGAGAGCAGAGCTGTGTGTGTGTGCAGGTACAGGATGAGAGCAGAGCTCTGTGTGTGTGCAGGGACAGGATGAGAGCAGAGCTGTGTGTGTGTGGCAGGATGAGCAGCTGTGTGTGTGCAGGACAGGATGAGAGCAGAGCTGTGTGTGTGTGCAGGGACAGGATGAGAGCAGAGCTGTGTGTGTACAGGGACAGGATGAGAGCAGAGCTGTGTGTGTGTACAGGGACAGGATGAGAGCAGAGCTGTGTGTGTGACAGGGACAGGATGAGAGCAGAGCTGTGTGTGTGTGCAGGACAGGATGAGAGCAGAGCTGTGTGTGTGTCAGGGACAGGATGAGAGCAGAGCTGTGTGTGTGCAGGTACAGGATGAGAGCAGAGCTGTGTGTGTGCAGGGACAGGATGAGAGCAGAGCTGTGTGTGTGCAGGGACAGGATGAGAGCAGAGCTGTGTGTGTGCAGGGACAGGATGAGAGCAGAGCTGTGTGTGCAGGGACAGGATTAGAGCAGAGCTGTGTGTGTGTGCAGGGACAGGATGAGAGCAGAGCTGTGTGTGCAGGGACAGGATTAGAGCAGAGCTGTGTGTGTGTGCAGGGACAGGATGAGAGCAGAGCTGTGTGTGTGCAGGGACAGGATGAGAGCAGAGCTCTGTGTGTGTGTGCAGGTACAGGATGAGAGCAGAGCTCTGTGTGTGTGTACAGGGTCAGGATGAGAGCAGAGCTGTGTGTGTGTGCAGGTACAGGATGAGAGCAGAGCTGTGTGTGTGCAGGGAGAGGATGAGAGCAGTGCTGTGTGTGTACAGGGACAGGATGAGAGCAGAGCTGTGTGTGTGTACAGGTACAGGATGAGAGCAGAGCTGTGTGTGTACAGGTACAGGATGAGAGCAGAGCTGTGTGTGTGTACAGGTACAGGATGAGAGCAGAGCTGTGTGTGTACAGGGACAGGATGAGAGCAGAGCTGTGTGTGTGTGCAGGGACAGGATGAGAGCAGAGCTGTGTGTGTGTGCAGGTACAGGATGAGAGCAGAGCTGTGTGGTGTACAGGTACAGGATGAGAGCAGAGGTGTGTGTGTGGCAGGTGACAGGCATGAGAGGCAGACGCGTGTGTGTGTACAGGTACAGGAATGAGAGCCGAGAGCTGTTTGGTGCAGTGTCAGGACAGATGAGAGCAGAGCTGTGTGTGTGCAGGGAGACAGGATGAGAGCAGAGCTGTGTGTGTGTGCAGGTAACAGGAAGATGAGAGCAGAGCTGTGTGTGTGTGCAGGGACAGGATGAGAGCAGAGCTGTGTGGTGTGCAGGGACAGGATGAGAGCAGAGCTGTGTGTGTGTGCGAGGACAGATCTGCAGGGACAGGAAGGGATGAGAGCAGAGCTGTGTTGGGTGTGTGCAGGGACAGGATGGAGAGCAGAGCGTGTGTGTGTGTGCAGGGACAGGCTGAGAGCAGAGCTGTGTGTGTTGTAACAGGTACAGGATGAAGAGCAGAGCTGTGTGTGTGTACAGGTGACAGGATGAGAGCAGAGCTGTGGTGTGGGTGTACAGGGACAGGATGAGGAGCCAGAGGTCTGTGGTGTGTAACAGGGGACAGGTTGAGAGCAGAGGCTGTGTGTGTGTGCCAGGGACAGGAATGAGAGCAGAGCCTGTCGTCTGTGTGGTACAGGGACAGGTTGAGAGCAAGAGCTGGGTGTGTGTGTGCACAGGTTACAGGATGAGAGCAGGAGCGTGTGTGTGTGCAGGTACAGGATGAGAGGCAGAAGTCACGGTCTTGTGTGTGTGTGCAGGGTCAGGATAGAGAAGCAGAGCTGTGTGGTGTGTACAGGACAGGATGAGAGCAGAGCTGTGGGTGTGTACAGGGACAGGATGGAGAGCAGAGCCTGTGTGTGTGTACAGGGACAGGCATGAGAGAGCAGAGCTGTGTGTGTACAGGTACAGGATAGAGAGCAGAGCTGTGTGTGTGGTCAGGGACAGGGACTGTAGTCGAGAGCAGATGAGACGCCCGAGCTGTGGTGTGTTCAGGGTTCCCCAGGATCGTCAGCCCTGTGCGCATGTACAGGCGGATGAGAGCAGAGCTGTGTGTGGTGTACAGGGACAGGATGAGAGCAGAGCTGTGTGTGTGGCAGGGACAGGATGAGAGCAGAGCTGGTGGTGTGTGCAGGGTACAGGATGAGAGCAGAGCTGTGTGTGTGCAGGGACAGGATGATGAGAGCAAGAGCTGTGTGTGTATGTACAGGGACAGGATTGAGAGCAGAGCTGTGTTGTGGTGGTGCAGGGACCAGGATGAGAGCAGAGCTTGTGTGTGTGTGGCAGGGCACAGGAATGAGCGAGCAGAGCAGAGCTGTGTGTGTGTGCAGGGACAGGATTGAGAGCAGAGCTGTGCTGGTGTGTGTGTACAGGTACAGGATGAGAGCAGAGCTGTGTGTGGTGTACAGGGACAGGATGAAGAGCAGAGCGTGTGTGGTGTGCAGGTACAGGATGAGAGCAGAGCGTGTGTTGTGCAGGGACAGGCAATGAGAGCAGAGCTGTGTGTGGGTGTGTGCAGGGACAGGATGAGAGCAGAGCCTGTGTGTTGTGGTGTGCAGGGACAGGATGAGCAGCAGAGCTGTGTGTTGGCAGGGACAGGAGTGTGAGAGCAAGTGCTGGTGTGTGTACAGGGACAGGATGTAGAGCAGAGCTTTGTGTGTGTGTGCAGGGACAGGATGAGAGGCAGAGCTGTGTGGTGTGCAGGGACAGGATGAGAAGGCAGAGCTGTGTGTGTGCCAGGGACAGGTGATGAGAGCAGAGCTCTGTGTGTGTGTACAGGGTCAGGATGAGAGCCAGAGCTGTGGTGTGGTGTGCAGGTACAGGATGAGAGCAGAAGCTGTGTTGTGTGCAGGGAGAGGATGGAGAGCAGTGCTGTGTGTGGTCCAGGTACAGGATGAGAGCAGAGCTGTGTGTGTGTACAGGTAACAGGAATTGAGAGAGCGCTGTGTGTGTGTGCAGGACAGGATGAGAGCAGAGCTTGTGGGTGTGTGTGTGCAGGGACAGGATGAGAAGCAGAGCTGTGGGTGGTGTGTACAGGGACAGGAGAGAGCAGTCAGAGCTTGTGTGGTGGTGTACAGGGACAGGATGAGAGCAGAGCAGGCTGTGTGTGGTGCAGGGACAGGATGAGAGCAAGAGCTGTGTGTGTGGTACAGGTACAGGATGAGAGCCAGAGCTGTGTGTGTGTGTACAGGGACAGGATGGGAAGCAGAGCTGTGTGTGTGTGCAGGTGACAGGAGGTGAGAGCAGAGCTGTGTGTGTGTGACAGGGACAGGATTGAGAGCAGAGCTGTGTGTGTGTACAGGGACAGGATGAGAGCAGAGCTGTGTGTGTACAGGTAACAGGAATGGAGAGCAGAGCTGTGTGTGTGTACAGGTACAGGATGAGAGGCAGAGCTGTGTGTGTGTGCAGGGACAGGATGAGAGCAGAGAGCTGTTTGCTGGTGTGTGTGCAGGGACAGGATGAGAGCAGAGCTTGTGTGTGTGTACAGGGACAGGATGAGAGCAAGTGGCTGGTGTGTGTACAGGGACAGGATGAAGAAGCAGAGCTGTGTGTGTGTGTACAGGTACAGGATGAGAGCAGAGCAGCTGTGTGGTGTGCAGGGACAGGATGAGAGCAGAGCTGTGGTGTGTGTGTGCAGGGACACGGATGAGAGCAGAGCTGTGTCGCTGTGGTGTAACAGGTACAGGAATGAGAGCAGAGCTGTGTGTGGTGTACAGGTACAGGATGGAGAGCAGAGCTGTGTGTGTACAGGTTACAAGGATGAAAGAGCCTTTGAGGCTGAGCTGTGTGTGTGTGCAGGGTGCCAGGTAATTCCGAGAGCAGAGCTGTGGTTGTCGTGTACGGGACAGGATGAGAGCCGGGCTGTGGTGTGTACAGGGACAGGCAAGGATGAGCAGAGCCTGTGGGTGTGTGCAGGACAGGATGAGAGCAGGAGCTGTGTGTGTGTTGCAGGTACAGGATGAGAGCAGAGCTGTGTGTGTGTGTGTGCAGGTACAGGATGAAGCCGCAGAGCCTCCGTGTTCCGGAGAAGCAGAGCTGTGTGTGTGTACAGGTACAGGACATGAGAGCCAGAGCTGTGGTGATGTGTGTGCAGGTACAGGATGAGAGCAGAGCCTTTGTGTGTGTTACACAGGGACAGGATGAGGCAGAGCTGTGTGTGTGTACAGGGACAGGATGAGAGCAGAGCTGTGGGGTGGTGTGTGTGCAGGGACAGGAAGGAATGGGAGAAGCAGAAGGGGCTTGTGTGTGTTGTGTGAAGGGACAGGGAATGAGAGCAGAGCTGTGTGTGTGTGTACAGGGAGACAGGAGGAAGAGCAGAGCTGGTGTGTGTGTATATGTGACAGGGACAGGATTGAGAGCAGAGCTGTGTGTGTGTACCAGGGACAGGATGAGAGCAGAGCTGTGTGTGTGTGTGCAGGGAACAGGATGAGAGCAGAGCTCTGTGTGTGTGCAGGGACAGGAATGAGAGCAGAGCTGTGTGTGTACAGGGACAGGATGAGAGCAAGAGCTGTGTCTGTTACAGGGGACAGGATGAGAGCAGAGCTGTGTGTGTGTACAGGGACAGGATGAATAGAGCAGAGCTGTGTGTGTGTGCAGGGACAGGAGAGAAAGAGGAGCAGAGCTGTGTGTGTGTG